>NC_142935.1:74591612-74609112 GCF_046866305.1 Octopus bimaculoides
GGCTACTACCGTTATCATTTTTAGAAATAATATCGTTCTTTTATATATAATACCTGTATAGTATATATCAAAATGATATTTATTCTCCGATTTGAAGCGACAATTTTTTTAATATAAACAAATGACTGAAAAATGATGAGCGTTATCCATACTTTTGTCTCTGTCTGGCCCTAAAGCCATATTCTCTTTATGTATTACGCTTTTGTCCCTCGTCCGCCCACAAACGGTCTCGTCTTGAATCACATTTATCCATGTTCGTACATCTAAAAATAATAACTCACAGATCGATGCTTTCATGGCTCCTTGCTAATCTGATTGACCAAATGTTTATATATATATATATATATATATATATATATATATATATATATATATATATACATACATATATATATATATACACACACACATATACATACATACATACATACATACATACATACATATATATATATATATATATATATATATATATATATATATATAGATAGATAGATATAAATATAAGAGGTACAAATATATTTATATATGCTAGGGAACTACGTAAGAACCTGCCTCGCTAAAAATAGAAGTCAAAATACTTCTAAGCCACGGAAGAATCACTAAATTAATACAGGCATGTAGAAAAAAATTTACCGAACAAGAATAGCGTCTTACCTCCACCAAAGATACAGGAGGAATGTCAGTTAATTTGATGTCATGATTTCGAATTTAGCGCCTATTTCTCTTTAATCAAATCTGCCAGGATATAGCTACTAGAATTCACTACCATCATCGCTATAAATTCATTTGAGTGGTCGAATACCATTGAAAGAAACGAACCACGTAAAATTACTTATAAATATAAAAGAACAATATTATTTCTAAAAATATAAACGTTAGTGGCGGCGAGCGTAAAAAAACGTATAGGCAAATTGATAATTATATATAAGATATATAAATATATTTATATATACTAGGGTACTATATACGCACCTGCTTCGCTAAAAATAGAAGTTAAAATACTTCTAAGCCATAGGAGAATCGCTAAATTAATACAGGCATAATAGAAAAAAGTTACTGCATGGCTACTACCGTTATCATTTTTAGAAATAATATCGTTCTTTTATATATAATACCTGTATAGTATATATCAAAATGATATTTATTCTCCGATTTGAAGCGACAATTTTTTTAATATAAACAAATGACTGAAAAATGATGAGCGTTATCCATACTTTTGTCTCTGTCTGGCCCTAAAGCCATATTCTCTTTATGTATTACGCTTTTGTCCCTCGTCCGCCCACAAACGGTCTCGTCTTGAATCACATTTATCCATGTTCGTACATCTAAAAATAATAACTCACAGATCGATGCTTTCATGGCTCCTTGCTAATCTGATTGACCAAATGCTCACCCATCAATTTCAGTCAAATTTAGTTAATATATATTTAAACAGTCTTGACATTACATAAATAATATATTTATAAAGAAACCCGAAAAGCTTTGGAGTTACGGAGAGAAAGCTACTATAGAAGGTTCATACACATACACGCGCACACGCACACACACACACACACACACACACACACACACACACACACACATACATATATATATATATATATATATATATATATATATATATATATATATATCAAGGATCGAGCAGACAGAACAAGGAGAAAAAGTTAGACGAAAGTAGCGCAAACGGGAAACTAGACGTAAAATCAACATATATATATATCTATATATTTATATTAGAAGAGCAAATCAGTAACAATAATAGCAATTTTAGAAGCAATGAGACATTCTTCGAGAGTTAAATTCAGTTAATTGTACCAATTACTAGCGCTAAAAAATACTCGTTGAACGGCAACATTTTAATTCTCATGTTAAATTTATGCTGCTTGACTTACTAATGTAATTAATGAAAGAGAATTTCGTGAAAGCTGATCATGTAACCACTATGATTATTCATAACAAGTTTATTTACATTCCCGTGAACGAGTTAGATAAACCAATTGAATACATATAACAACCAAAATGGCGATTTCTAGAAGTCGTGAAAGAAATGGTTTACATGACTCAAATGTTGTTCTTTTAAAATTTCGAGTCCGAAATCCGACCAAGTATTTCATCTTCCTTTGTGTCGTTCCGTGAATGATAAAATTGATCCTCATAATTTACTGGAATTAACTTTATCCTTGTTACAAGCACAGCTGTATTGAAATCACAATGCTGTTTCTATCACTTCAAAGTGAAGCAAATACATTTTTTAATGCTTCTAAATTTTGCGAGAATTGCTTCACTGTCACTACATCCATTTTTGCTTGAAACATAAGGTCACCTACCCATCTTAAAGTATGCTATCACATAACGAATAAATAGAGAAAAAAATATCATGAATAAAAAAAATATGAATTCAAATTCTTAAAAGTAGTTTTAAAAGTGTCTCACTTAACTAGAAATGATCTATACATTGATTGTTTATAAATAGAACTAATGATGAGGAATGATATATTCGTGAATGAGGTTACTTAGTAGCTTCGCTATATGTAAAGTCATAACTGGAAACCAAGTAACATTTAAACTGACTATTTAGTATTCGTTAAAAAAATTTGTTAACTTCCATTCGGTTGAAAAAATAAGGAAAAACTTGAAATATTAAACAAACATGACGAAAGAAAAGTAAGATTTTTAAAAAGTATGTCTGTTGAAATTTCCATTTACAAATATCCATTTATACAAAGCAACGATATAGTTGCAGAAAGGGGATACAGATGAATGATTCGGTTTAGACATTCAACGCGTTACTTTGTAAAGAATAAAATAGTAATCGATCAAATTTGAAATATCAAAGAAAAATTATACAAAATTACAGTTGTAAAGCGTAGTAAGTGTGAGAAGTAAGATAACTTTAGTCAATCGAAAACTACTTTTGAACAACAGTTAACAAAAGCTAACAAAAAGAAAAGCTCTATCTCAAAATAATAAAAATAAAATTGCTTCTGATTCTTGTGGGGGAAAAGTTAGTCGATTACCAGTACTTCACTACTTTGCTACCTGATCCACTTCAGCACTTGACTAGCAATTAAAGTTGATATCTACGGAATTTAAACTCAGGACATGCACTAAATAAATAAATAAATAAATAAAAACTCGTCGATGTACTGCAAGACGCTGCTAATCTACCGCCATGTTTATAGGAAAATGTTTCTAATTCAGGTAAAATGCCAATAGATTTTTGAAAGGAAAGGATAATCAATTATATCGACCCTAGTACTTGATTGTAATTAATCTTATTGACCCCAGAGGGAAGAAAGGCAAGTTGGCCACAGTAGAATTTGAACTAATAATGTAAAGAACCGAAACAAATAGAGTAAAGTATTTTCTCCGATGCTCTAATGATTCTTCCAATCTGCAGTAAAATCAATAACAACAATAGCATTATGGATTCTGCTTTAGGCGTAAGACTACCAATTTTGAGGGGAGTGATTAATCGAATACTTGAGTACTTTGTTTTATAGATACCCAAAGGATGAAAGGGAGTTGGTCTCTGCGAGCTTTGAACCCTGAATGTAAAGGCTCGGAACAAGCTATTTTCCCCGACACTCAAACGATTCTGCGTGTCTGATCTTTGACAAAATACTTACTTTTTTCTTCATCTTGCAAATTTTAACTTTAGTAGTTCAAATGTGTTAAAATTGTGAGGATTCTAATGTGGGGCGCTTTCAAATCCGTTTGAACTCCGGACAAAATGCCGAGTGGTGTAACTTCAAAGTTCAAATTCTGCTGAAGTCAACTGTCCCTATCATCGTATCAGGGTCCACAAAATAAGTACCAGGCGAACACTAATGTGACTGAGAGGGATACATCAAGGACACGTGTTTGTGATGATAAGAGCATAGAGAATCAAGGACAATTATCTTCTCAGTCGCCCGCTCGTATGCTCTCAACACCACTGTGGTCGTTTCCATAGCCTCATTAATATCATTAACCTCTGCATGACTCATGAATAGTTACCTCATGTTTTCCAAGAAGTAATGTATTCACTTATTTAGTATAATGTGTTGCTGATAGTAATATTTTTTTGATTGAATACTATCAACTCTTAATAAAACACTAATTTCTCTGAATTAAAAATTGAATAGAGAACTAAATATTCATTAAGTCTCTTGATAACTACAAACGTCACATATTTTGTGTTAATCATTTAAGAATTATAAATTCATTAAGGAATCGAACAAACAAACAGTCGAATTATCTTTTAATATTTCAATAATTATATTTAGATGTTAGATAATGAGTGTTTATATATAGAGCGGTATTTCGGAAAAAAAAAAAACAGAAAAATGTGTGTGCATGTGTATGCGTTTGCGCGTGTGTGTGTATGTGTAACGCTGTGTGCGAATATGTTTTTGGCGAGAACGTGGTAGATTTTTTGCCCAAATATTTGGTTTTAAAAATCCAGACATATCGGTTTGACTGTATGATAAAGAAGTTCGTTTCGCAATCACGAAAATTCTAGGTTATATTCCACTGCACAGCGCATCGAATTAACTCGGGTCTTCTGAATGACATTCGATAAATAGAAACATGTTTTCGTCCAGTAAATTAGTAATTCGACAAAATATGAATAAAATAAAGAATGGGATCGAGAGGAGGAGGAGGAGGAGGAGGAGGAGATCTAGGTAGTTGGCTGTAGCTGAAAATGTCTCTGCATTATATAATGCACTAAATACTGGGTTCTCATAGTAGTGGCGATGACTAACTAAGGCTGCTGGACAATTATTAAAACTTGTTCAAGAAAAAGAAAATTTATACAACTATATTAGAGAATATCAGTATAAGCGCCTACATACTTTGGTTATTCCATCATACTTGAACTGAAATCATATAATATTTCTTAAAATGAAAATAGCATCACGGTTAATCTCTGTTTAATAATAGTAAATATAAATGTTAGTTGGTTAGTTGATTTTGAATCATGCTTTACATCGTGCAAAAAGTGGAGAAGAGAGAGAGTAGAAAGGAGATACGAAGAGAGTTAACATGATAAGTGTAGAATGAGTGCACATATAAGGCTTAGTGGCAAACAATAAGTCAAAGAACGCTGCGCACTCACAATGAGACAGAAAGAATCATAGAGACGGAAAGCGAAACGGAGGAGGAGGGGGAAACAGCAGAAAAATTGGGTATGGCCGAAGTCTAATGGATGAAACAAGGAAAAAATAAAGGAAAGATACATACAATATGTATAATTTAACTATAACCAAATTACCATGTGGAAAAAGTGTTCTACCAGAGTTATGTTATGAGGGTAACACACCAGTCAGTTTATAATATAGCTTATCTGTTTCGATACATCGACATATAAACAACAGTCTATTATTTACGATATTTATGACGCTGCTAATATTTAATTTTACCATATTCCTATGTGGCTTCCGCTTTCTATGATTCGTCGTTGTTTTAACCATCACAATAACAGCAAACAACTATTCACTCTCCATACCTAATACTATTAACCAGACCCGTGGGGTTAACACATACATATGTACTTACATATATACATATATACATACATACACACACACACATCACATCACATAAATGTATCTCTGTATCTCTATAGATTTTCTATAGAATTCAGAGACAGTACTATAAGTTACAACGTTTCATATACGAATACGTCTATGTAAACAACGCATATTTAATTGAACAATGCAATCAGTACAATGCAATCAGTACATCAATTTAAATGCAGTGCTATCATCAGCTGCACAAATAAATAGAATCGTAACCAGTTCGACATATTAATATAGTCTTTCTCAAATATTTCAACAGAGCTAGTAGATGGAAGAAATTCATGTTGTCGTTATTGTAGCTAAGAATAGACTAGACTAAAAGAAGGCTGGCTAGAGGAAGACTCTAAATCATGATGTTAATTACCAGTTAAAGGGGCAAGACACTAATAAAACCTGTGATGTTAATACAGAGGAAATTTTATCATGGGGTACTATGGATGATTGTTTATAAACAATATTGTTATGTTGTATAAAGATAAAATTTAAGATTATCAAAAATGATATTATAACCAAAATAGATAAAATGTGTGTATATATCAATTATCAACATTAAAAAAGAAAGATTACATAAAATCAGTTTAATATGCATTCATGCATTTAATTAATTACTCATTAGATGGTTTCTATAAAGACTGCACAGGGCGTTAACTTGTAGAATACTGGAAAGATAAACATGCTATCTATATAATAATTATAAGTCAAGAATAAAAAAAAAATTAAAAAAGACTAAAGATGTGTACAAATACACACACATATTTATATATGTGCACACTTACACAAATATTTATACGTTTATATGGATATAGTATAACCGTCTCGCATAGATTTAAGTAACTGAAAAGTATTTATTTATGAACAAGAAAAATAATTTATAAGGGATAAGAGGTTAATAGGTCATGCACATATAAATAAAAAGGAGCACTCCGTCGGTTACGACGACGAGGGTCCCAGCTGATCCGATCAACGGAACAGCTTGCTCGTGAAATTAACGTGCATGTGGCTGAGCATTCCACAAACACGTGTACCCTTAACGTAGTTCTCAGGGAGATCAGCGAGACATAAAGTGTGACAAGGCTGGGCCTTTTTTGAAGTACAGACACTACTCATTTTTGCCAGCTGAGTGGACTGGTGAAACGTGAAATAAAGTGTCTTGCTCAAGGACACAACGCGTCGCCGGGAATTGAACTCACGACCTTACATTCGTGAGCTGAATGCCCTAATTACTAGGCCATGCACATATATGCATATATACACATATACAAATATTTATACGTTTATATGGATATAGTATAACCATCTCCCATAAGCTTATGTAGCTGAAAAATCTCTAAGAACAGTAACAACTTATAATGGATAAGAGTTTAATAGGTAAGGATATCAAAATAAGAAAACAAAATAATAAGAATTTATAGAAAATAATAAGAAATACATATAACCTCTATTTAAAGAGACGGGGTATTAAAATTTGAGGTAAGGAAGAAACAGAGGTAACCCGAAAAGAGGAGGTAGTAGGTATGGATCTAGTGAGGGCAGTTAGAGGTATTCAGACCGAAGAGACTTTATAAATTGTAATGTTACAGGTGCTATTATAGATATATGATTTTATAATACCTAGGGGGCATATAATCAGGAGACTTACTTACATAAAGTCATTAAATATATATACATATTATCAGTAGTGTAGACATCATAGAAAAGAAAATAATAGTTTAATTACCAAAAATATGATGAAGTCAGACTAATTGAGCAGGAGTTATCATGGAATAGTAATTACATTTTGCGCACCACATACCATAACATATAGCTTATAACATATGCAATGCAATTTAATTCACCATATAACATAATATCCCATGATTTTATTATATTTAATACTAGAGGGTAAGTTTACAACGGATACGACACCAAAATTAATTTCCACCATCAAAGTTCAAGTATGGCACCTATAATCGGTAATTTCGAAAATACTTAAATGTACGGGTGACACAATGCACGCATAATACCCTTAGGTCTAATCTATTATCATTCAGGTTGTTCTTGTCCCTATACTTAAAAATCTGATAAGTTTCCGTAGAGTACAGCTCACACCCGTATCGACGATCTCTCTAAGGCTGCGCTTTTTGTATTATATTTCATTTAAGGCTAAATTCGATCCCGCTTTCCTTCAGTTCCCAAATCTTTCTAGATAAGGATGTACAATTGGCTTTATATTTTAGTCTAAAAGATGAAAAATGGTTATTGATACGGTTTTTCATATTTATCGAACATCCTATACGTACATCCTATTGTACATTTATAAATTATGTTTTGGATTAAACATCGGCCTAATAACTGACAGTGGGATTTAACTCTACAATTGGAACAAGGAGAATAACTGCTATTAATATTATTGATATTCCTATTATCATCATTATTATTGTTGTTGCTATTATTATCATTATCACTATTATTATTATTCTTCATATTACTACTATCGTTTGTGTTATTTTTAATTCTGTTATTATTTATACTTCCTTCAACTGTAGTATCATTCAAATTCATCTTAGCATTAAGAGGCATTGTGTCAGTAATCCCTGAGCTAGTATAAACCTCGGAGTTACAGTCTATATTGTACATATTAGATGTGTTAGTACTGTTGTTTCTAATTCCTACATCACTATTAATATTATTCTCATTGTCGAGGGTTAAACTAGTGTTGATAATAATATTATTATTAAACCCTCTTGCCGATTTTATATTATGTCTATTTAACCTGGCTATGATGGTACTTATATTGGGGAGGGTAGAATACGAGATTCTAACTGTCTTACGGGAAAATATTTTATTATATCTATGAGAAGCAGGGCAGTTTTTTTCTGAAATTGCCATAAATTTGTTATATATGTTTGTGGATATGGCACAATTGAAGAGAACGTTATACCAGACCAAACCTTTATTTTCAAACTTCTTACGTATGTAAGGGCGGAATTTACCTGCTCTTTCAACGCCTCCCAAAATCGCGACTTGATTATTAGGTACGGCTATATTATCAATATTTTCCTCATCATTAGAGGGTGGCATAATACACTCAGTCACCTCACTACCTTTATTATATAAACTGATATTTCTACTGGTTATTGCATCTAATTTCATGTTGTTACTTATCTTTTTATTTAAATTGATGGGTTTGTTTGATGCTTTCATAGTTGGTCTGTTTTCCCGACCAAGGAAGACTGTATTCCCCCTCTCACTTAAAATCTCATTTTTTTCTACTATTAGTAGGTGTTATACTTTCTGGATAATGAAAAGTAATTCCATGGTTGTATCCTGCCTTAGACAAACCGAAGTTATAGTGGTGGTAATGGGTATTAAAAATATCTTTATTTGCTGATAATTTCGTAATTATTTTCGAAATACTTTTGACTAATGATCTTAATACATTGGGTGCGGGATTTGATGTTTTGTTCACATACCTCGTAACTTCACCTAGTTTCCTATAGGGGTGGTATAATCCTGAGTTAATGTTTAATGTAGTATCCAAGAAGTTTGTCACCTTTGTGGCATATTCAAATGTAATTCCTAAGATGACCGGTTTGTTGTCGCTAGGGATAATAAATAGAGCATTATCTCTTTATAAACCTCCCTGCAATTCAGGGATTTCACTATCAAGGTACTTTAAGAGATACGCACCACCTAGGTTAGTAATTTCCGCCGAATCACTGGAGCCCATAGCTATATCAAACCTTGACTACGGCTTACCCTCAAATTCTATGAAAGTCATCCTGGCTAAAAGAATAATGTAATTTTTATCCTTAGTTATGAGATAGCGGTTTTTTGCGAAAATTAGAGATATTTTTCTTTTTCATATATAGATACTTTTCAGTTACTTAAATCTATGCGAGACGGTTATACTATATCCATATCAACGTATAAATATTTGTGTAAGTGTATGTGTTCACATATATAAATATGTGTGTGTATGTGTACACATCTTTAGTTTTTTTATTTTTTCTTATTCTTGGCTTATAATTAATATATAGATAGCATTCCATAAGTAGTGGGTAGCGATTTTCTTCACTACTTCAGAGAGTGACGACCCTGCCTGACACGAGTCCCAGGCTCAGCTGGCTCCGGCTGACAGTACCCGGTATGGGCTCCTATTCAGGGTTACGGAAAGGAGACAACCTTCAAAGAAATCCTGAGTGGAGCCCCGTAGGCGGTTTAGTGTTTGATTCGACACTCTTCCGGCAGCTCCTGCAACCAAGCTGGTGTCAAACGTAATGCTCTGCACTCCTTTGGACTACGTCAGCAAGGTCGATAGAAGAATCCTGATGATTGAGCTATCCAGGATTTCCTTACATCTAGCCCAGGCTTGCGCAAAACTGGAGAGGAAATTGGAGAGGACATGAAATGTAAAAACTACACTAGATTAGTTTATGCGCACTCCATTATCTCCCGAGACAAAAGGATGCCAACAACAAATTCTATAAGTAAATGCCCTGTGCAGTCTTTATAGAAACCATCTAATGAGTAATTAATTAAGTATATGAATGAATATTAAACTAATTTTATGTAATCTTGCCTTTTTAATGTTGATAATTGATATATACACACATTTTATCTATTTTGGTTATGATATCATTTTTGATAATCTTAAATTTTATTTTTTATATAACATAACAATATCGTTTTTAAACAATCACCCTTAGTACCCTAAGATAAAACTTCTTCTGTATTAACATCCTAGGTTTTTATTAGCGTCTTGTCCCTTTAACTGGTAATTAACATCATGATTTAGAGTCTTCCTCTAGCCAGCCTCATTTTATAGACAGTTACTTTATATCCAATTGAGTACTCCTAATACCTTCTTCCCTCCCTGAAGAAAAGGGATACATATGACAATATTTATGATCATACCTAGCCATGAGCTGTCAACTCACTCTTGCCCATCATTCTAAACAGGCACAGTCCTCTAATCTTAGATTTAGTAATCGATAAAAAGACAATTAAATTAGAAATGAACCACAATCATTCACAAGCTATGACTCCAGTGGGCTTCGTGCCATTCTTGGAAGTCTAGTCTATTCTTAGCTACAATAGCGACAACATGAATTTCTTCCATTTCTTGCTCTGTTGAAATATTTGAGAAAGATTATGTTACTATGTCGAACTGGTTACAATTCTATTTATTTATGCAGCTGATGATAACACTGCATTTAAATTGATGTACTGATTGCATTGTTCAATTAAATGGAGCCACTTGAAACGGTCGTACTGCATCCCTTCTTGATATCCAATTGCTTATTTATATATATATATTAAATGCTAGCAAGAACACAATATTTCGTTTTGCAACCATAATATACTACAAAGTATATTACTAGTATACATGTTAATATTGCGCTTTACTTTTGTGTTAGCAGTGCGATATTCTAACTCTTAAGTGTATGTAAATTGGCCTATCCAACCGTGTTACACCGCTAAACTTAGTGGCTAACACAGGTAGTTCATGAATAGTTGATTGATTGATGTGGTACAGATGAAAGAGTAATAACTCTTTAAATATGCGTTGTTTACATAGACGTGTTCGTATATGAAATGTTGTTACTTGCAGTACTGTCTCTGAATTCTATAGAAAATCTATGGAGATACAGAGATACATTTATATGTGATGTGATGTGTGTGTGTATGTATGTATGTATGTATGCATGTGTGTATGTATGTATGTATGTATGTATGTATGTATGTATGTATGTATGTATGCAGGTACGTATGTATGTGTTAATCCCACGGGTCTGGTGAATAGTATTAGGTTTGGCGACTGAACTGTTGTTTGTTATTATTGTGATGGTTAAAACAACGACGAATGGTACGTATGAGAGAGAGAGAGGGGGAGGGAAATGAGAGGGGAGAGTTGGAGGGAGAGATGGAACAAGTTGTAACTATTTTTAGCTGAGGTAGTAAAGAGAAACTAAAAACAATGGAACGTTGTTGAATCGATACAGGGGTGTATCGTGCGCCGGTGTGCGCATGTATGCACATACACATACTTATATACATACACTAATAGGCACGAATGGTTATAATATAGATAAGGTATTCATTAATGGAGATGGCAGTAGTGGTGTTTGTACTTAATAAGGAACGGATATCGAACAATTTATTTTTGTATACTGAAAACTTGAAAGCCAAAATCCATATGATATAGCGCATGCGCCTCAGTGCAAGTGATTGTTTTCACTGCCACCAATACTCCATGAACATCAACAACAAATAAACAACAACTATCAAAAACAACTGAACATCATCATTACCGTTCATACATTTCGAACTATCATATCAACTTGTTTACTTTTTATTCTATTTCATCTCCTCCCTGTCTCCGTTCAGTAACTTCCCTTTGTGTAACGCAAAAAGTAGGAGATATAACCAAATAATCTTTTTAATACATAGATTATATTAGACATTATAATTACTAATTCTAGCCACAAAAATAAGTGGGCCCATTGACGTCAGTCAGTTTTTTTTGCTTCTCTCTCGAATAGCCTAACAGCATTTCACACTGAAATTTTAGCTGTTAATCTCTAAATAATTTCATTTATACAATTATCATAGAAAGCGGAAGCCACATAGGAATATGGTAAAGTTAAATATTAGCAGCGTCATAAATATCGGAAATAAACTGTTGTCTATATGCCGATGTATCGAAACAGATAAGCTACATTATAAACTGACTGGAGTGTTACTCTCATATGTATCTTTCCTTTATTTTTTCCTTGTTTCATCCATTAGACTTCGGCCATACCCAATTTTTCTGCTATTTCCCCCTCCTCCTCCGTTTCGCTTTCCGTCTCTATGATTCTTTCTGTCTCACTGTGAGTGCGCAGCGTTCTTTGACTTATTGCTTGCCACTAAGCCTTATATGTGCACTCATTCTACACTTATCATGCTAACTCTCTTCGTATCTCCTTTCTACTCTCTCTTCTCCACTTTTTGCACGATGTAAAGCATGATTCAAAATCAACTAACCAACTAACATTTATATTTACTATTATTAAACAGAGATTAACCGTGATGCTACTTCCATTTTAAGAAATATTGTATGATTTCAGTTCAAGTATATATACACATACACACACATACATATACATTAGCAATGCACCCCGGCGTTGACTAGGTGTTTATGACCTATAGCAACATTGTATTATTTATTCCTTTTTCATGGGCAGAATCGGCATACGAGGATTGTGAAGCAAACAACTCTTCTTTATAAACATGTTTTTTCGGTCATTTTCCAATGCACAACGCTGCAGTTTCCGTCTACCAAATTCAGTCACAACTCTGTGGTTAGCCTAGGGCTATAGTAGAAAACACTTGCCCAAGCTACCATGCAGAGAGATTGAACGTGAAACCATGTGGTTGGGAAGCAAACTTTTGAACCACACAGTCATTCTTGCACCTAATATGTGTGCGATTACATTTGTTGTTAAATCGAAACATAGTGTCCCACTACGTCTCAAAGTTAGCAGTTCATCAAGCAGGGTTCTATAAAATAAATGCCAGACTGACACTTTTATTGAGGTCAATATGATCAATTAAACTTTGAAGGAGATACCCCATCATGGCGACAATCGAAAGACGAAACTTAGTAAAATAATCCTTTCTATTGTAGGCCCAATGCCTGGATCTTGTGGGGAGGGTGAAGTCGATCATATCGACCCAGTACTCAACTGGTACTTGATTTATCGACACCGAAAGGATGAAAGGCAAATTCGACCTCGGCGGAATTTGAACTCAGAACGTAACGGCAGATGAAATACCCCTAAACATTTCGCCCGGCGTGCTAACGATTCTGCCAGCTCGCCGCCTTCAAACCCAGTAAAATAATGTTTAAAGACTTAATGGCTTCAAATGTAAGGTAATTGATTACTAGCCACTAGAAACTGGGTTTAAAACTTCGTGTTGAACTTCCACTGTATACAATGACACTATATGTACATCTCAATGTACTTGACTTCTAACAATCAACAATTGTAATTTGAAGTTGAATGTTTAATAGTAAGAAAGATATTGTCTATTAAATAATACTAATAAAGTTGACGGTATATCTTCTAAGTTTCATTCCCTGGTAAAACTCCATGTATTTTAAACATTTTCGCATCATGCTTTATCTAAGACATATTGTTCAGGTAGAGTTGCCTCCCTTAGATAAGGACCTCAAAATTATGTGACCTGACCTCGTTTACGAGGTTATTTTTGTGGTAAAAAAGAGTTGTACTTTATTTGGTGTCCAAAAGATTATTGAATCGGCAAATCAGTTTTCGAATCCATAAGGAACTCATACACGCATGCACACACACACACACACACACACACACACACACACACACACACACACACACACACACACACACACACACACACACACACACACACACACACTCTGTTTTCTATATTAAGATATATATATATTTATATATATGCATATATATATGTATGTATAGGTATATATATATATATACATATATATATATATATATATATATATATATATATATATATATATATATATATATATATATATATATATATATATATATATATATATATATATTCATGTATATGTTAAATAAATTGAGATAACAAGGCTAAGGCAGTGTGATATTTCTAGGACATTTTATAAAGAGAAAAGTAGTCTTACAGCTGCTTCGTGGATATAAAAGATATCCTATCATCAGAGACGATATGTGAGAGTTTCAATATAAGGAAATGGTAGAATTCATTATCTAAGAAGTTATTTCGGAAAGGGAGAGATACAGGAAGTATAAAGGGAAATATGGGAATCAAAATATTTTTGGGGATGTTAAAGTTGCTTTTTCATTATCCTAGGAATGTTCATGAGTCTAGCAACGGTCCTTGACATAGCCTTACCTGCCTTTTGGGTCTTCTGGCTACCAAACCCTCTCATATATGTTCATGTATGTATGTTCAGTTGGCAGTTGTAAATTTAACATAGTACCGTCCTGTGTAAAATTGTAAGTTCTTTTCGAATTCAGATTGGTTTAATTCCAGTAAGATATTCAGATCACCATTTGTAAGACAAGGATGCTGCAAAAACTTCAAACTGTGCTGGGCTGCATGTACAGAGCATTTTCTCTACTGACTGTTCTGATTTATAAACCTTCCCAAGAGCGACACGGTATTTCTGTTTGCATGCAAATTAACTACAGTATTGATTATAGTGAACACCGTTAGTGTTGACAAACATACGAACTGACCGGGTGGTACAATCTTTTTACATCACAAATACTGACAATAAACCGTATACCACAATGTGATGTTCTACAGTCTGCAACGTAGCATACGGCTAATATGCATTGACGTGGACAGTTCAAGGTATGTAACATATTTAACGGATCATTTATTCGCTGGAAAAACAAAACATTGCCTTCCAGACAGAGCAATACAACAAAACTTAGTAAAAACTAGCAGTAAAACCCGCCGTTGATAGGGTAATTACTTCTATTGTTTATCGGAAGCCACATTGAACCTGTATCTTTGCATTTTTAGAAGAGAAAACTATGTAATAATTGAAGTAGAAGAAAGATCAGTATCATACATGAACTTGTGTTTGTTTATATGACAATAATAAGTGAGTTTTATGTGTTTATTTATCTAGCATTTCCTTGATGTTCGGTTTCAGATGCACGTCGTGCTTTTCTTTTCTTTCGCTGATCTGCAAGTTGTGCGCGTGTCTTATCGTCGTTTTCTGATGCACGTCGTGCGTTTGTTTGGTGCTCGTTTTGTGACGTTCTTTTTTTATGAAACATTTTTTGATAATAAATATCAGTAAGAAATAGTTAAATGAAATTCGGACTCTATGTTGCAGTAAAGCAAGGAAAATAGGTATCTCATATAGAAGAATAGTAAGTTATAGTAAAATGAAAGTACAAATGCTGAGTGAATATTAGAAAGTAATAGTGAAATGAATTTACAAATGCTGAATGGTGTCAATGTTTTTGCTGAAATTCGGACGATATATTACAGCAATGCAGGGCAAGGCGTTGTGTGGTTGTCTTTTAGTTGGTGTGTCGATGATTTTCGTTTCGCTGTGAATTTGTGTCTGTTTTTGAAAGAAATTTGTATATTTATATCTGAACGGAGAAGTCAGAAAAATAGGTATGTCCGAAACATGAATGAATATACATATGGTGAAAGTGGACAAAACACTCACTCTTACAATTTTCTTTTATCTTTTCTTTCTTTTCCCCCTTTACTTGTTTCAGTCATTAGGTTGTGGCCATGCTGGGGCACCGCCTGGACGTATTGATTGACTGCAGAATCTTTTTTTTTTAGTTTTACTTGTGACAGTCATTAGAGAGAGAGAGAGAGAGAGAGAGAGAGAGAGAGAGAGAGAGAGAAAGAGAGGGGGGATTGACTGTGTTTAATTGTGCAGAACAGACCATCCGTCAATAAATGAATAAGTATATATGGTGTGATGGTTATCATTGTATTTAACGCTGACTATTCTCGCCACAGGAATATTTCCGTCCAAACAGAAAGACAGAAAGATAAAGAGTGAGAGAGAGACTGAAATGTGTTGATTCTTTGAAAATTTTAGCACTTTAGCTTTGGTCACACCATCTCCATTTTTATCATCACCATAGTTAAATTGTGAAAGTGGACAAAACACCCACGCTTATATATGAGATGGTGCCTCATGTTTTGTGGGACAATCAGACAAACAAACAGAATCACTCTTTTTATGTAGAGAGATTAGAAAATGAAGGGATGTTCAAGGTCACCAGAATGCTAAATGAAAGGAAACGTATTTAGTCTTTCTTTTTTTTTATAGTCGTAGATCCGAAATTTACAAAGACTGGCAATATTCTCAGAACGAGAGCATATTAAATGTAGAAATAACAATTCGTTTCCGAAAGTATTGTAATGGGTTTTATCGCAAAACTTAGCTAATTTTTCAATAATTATACATCAAGTAAATTACTTTCCTGCATGTCTCTGTATATATATATATATATATATATATATATATATATATATATATATATACAGAGACATGCAGGAAGTAAATAAACACCTTTAATTTTTTAAATCTTTAATTTGATATTAATTGGCTGAAGGAGAGGTTTTCTTCTAGCTGCTCGTCCAGAATACCCAAGTTTATGCAAATATGTAACACACGTTCTTGGACTAACTTCTAGCTATTCAATAAAATCGCCATTGGCTTTAACCACGTCCTCCAGACGACTTCGGAATCTCCTGCAATTCTTCTGGACGGTCTCCTTATTTATGTTGGTGAATGCTGCCATAATGCTTGACTTCAGTTCATCTTTGGTGCTACAATGAGATTTGTTGGTCTCTCGCTTAACTGTGCTCCACACATAATAATCAAGGGGGTTGCAGTTTGGGGAGTTAGGTGGCCAGATGTTAGGGGTGATGTGGTTAGAGAAATTGTCTGACACCTATGACTGGGTTCTCCTCCTTGTATGGTATGGTGCAGAGTCCTGTTGTCAGACATAGGGACTTCCAGCAGCCATCCTCTTGATCAAGGGCAGCACTACTTGCTCCGGGCATTTCATGTTGAGTTTGAGGCCGTGTGGGAAGATGAATGGAGGTATAACATCACTATTACTAGAGATCACTCCAAACATCATGATGTTGACTGGATGTTTAATTTTTATCACTCTCGGTACATGTCCTTATTGTCCTTAGATTGCACTGTCCTCAGATTGTCACTCAGATACTCTGATATGTTCGTACTGGAGCTTCCGGTATGAATGCCAAGCAGTACAGCATGTCATTTCCAAATTTCTGACAGAGTGAGTTGCGCCATGGTGCTGTTTTTCTCACAGACGATGCTCAACTGACCCTCCTATACTGTGTAGTCGACAAAATCAAAAACAAACAATGCGCATGCGCGATATCAAAAA
>NC_142935.1:74611612-74689112 GCF_046866305.1 Octopus bimaculoides
ATATGTGTGTGCGTGTGTGTGTGTGTGTGTGTGTGTGTGTGTGTGTGTGTGAGAGAGAGAGAGAGAGAGAGAGAGAGAGAGAGAGGAGGATGAGAGAGAGGAAGAGAGAGAAAGAAAGACAAAGAAAGAGAGAGAAAATAAAGCGTGCAAACGGACATCCTGAAAATTCACTGGCACACTCACAACCAACGACCGAAAGATATATTAAAGGAAATGTATGGATTATAATTATCAGTTAGTTAGCTCAAGTTTCACTAGGAAACACTCTGACTCTTCAGAGTGAAAATTAAGGTTGAGATGACTGCCATTCGAAGAAATTCACATTGTGTGGGAGCGCTATATAAATCAATAAATATTCAATGAAGTACATCATCATGTAATCTGGTACATTTTGTGCATGATACCGAATGGTGTGTGTTCAAGTGTATCAACAGTGCAAAAGTGCGGCTGAATTTATAAGGGGGACAGAGAATCTTAAAGATGTCCCAAGGTCTAATCATCCTGGAACTGCCACCACAGTGGCAAAAAAAAATTACAATTAATCGTGTTCACCACAAAGTGATGGATGACAAGTGACGTCAATGAGATAAAATTATAAAACAGAAATGGATAGTTTTACTAATGATATACCTTCAAATCCGTAAGCATCCTTCAAGATTTTGGCTCAACTTTAGGGGAAGAGTAAGTCGAGTACTTAGATCTCAGTGCTCAATTGGTACTTATTTTATCGACCCCGAAGGTATGAAAAGAATTTTAACTAGGAACGCAAATCTGAAAGAAATGCTTCTAAGCTTTTTGCCCGAGGTGTTAACGTGTCTGCCTTCTTCCCGCCTAGGTTTATACAAATTTTGCTTTCAAACTTTGGCACAAGGCCAGCAATTTTGAGGAATGTGTTAAGTTGATTGGATCAACCCTAGTGTCCAATTGGTACTTATTTTATCTACTACGAAAGGATGGAAGCAAAGTCGACCTCGGTAGCATATGAACACAGAACGTAAAAACAGACTAAATACCATTAAGCATTTCACCCGCCATACTAAAGATTCTGCCAGATCACCTCCTTAGTTTATACAAATATCAACAAGAACAATGGAGAGAACAATTCATTTTATTACACAATCCTACAATTGTTTCACCGATATTTTATCAGAATAGCGTTGCCATAATATTATTCTATAATATGTGTGACAATACATTGCATCGGTTTTATTGTACCACAAAAATATCGACGTATCAGGTTTAATTAGAAAATCATTTACATTTTATTCTTTTACTTGTTTCAGCTTGAGACCTGCGGCCATCCTGCAGCACAGCCTTTAGTTTTCCTTGTATCTCCACTGTCCTGTTTTTGTTACCAACTTTGACCCTCCGCAAATCCCAAATTCTATTTTAGTTCGCGGGAGCAACTGCCTTTCGAAGTCTCATATTTTCGTTCAATGCTCGAAATGAGGAACAGATGGACAGCCGACAACTGATGAAGAGTCGTTCTTTATGTTACTTGTCTTGTTTTCTATTTGTTTCTCTCACTGTTTGCATATCCGTCTTTGTTTTCGTATTTCATGTTTTCGTTTTTCATGCTGTTTATGTTTTGTGACGTCCTGTATCCATATATGCATATATAAATACATATATAAGGATAATAACAACAAATGGAGCAAAACGCATGTCGATGAAAATTCCTTTAATTCCTACATATATGTTTCGAAGCAAGTGAGGGTCATTTCACAAAAAAAGAAAGGGTTGCTGGGATCATCACTTGTTTCTCATCAGGGAGATCATAATAAAACATGTAGTAGCAAGACAAAAACGAAATGATGGGGTAACTTACGAGCTGAGATGTTACATGGTCAGTGACCGTTAGAAGGTTTGTTTACATAGAGTTATGACGGGGTCACCGATATTATTCCACGGGCTTTAGGCATAACAACGCTAGTTTACATAGAAATATAAAGGGAGGGTGTTATTGATGTGATGCTAAAGGTTGTGGTCAAGGACAGTTATTCGGGTGGGTGAGGGGAGATAATTAAAGTGAATGTTTACATATGTGTCCGCTAGCGTGCAGACACCTATGTACAAACACGTGCATGTACACACATACACACATACATATGCGCACACCCATGTGTACATACCCACACACCCACATACACCCACATACACCCATACACATACACACACACCCATACAGAAACCTCCACATGTACATACATGCCTGTATCTATACCTACTTTCCTGTATATGTACAAACATGCAAGTATCCACACCCGCACACTCATTCATACGTATACACGCACACACACATGCATGTATAAATGCATGTACACCTACATATGCTCGTACATTTATACATGTGTATATATATATATATATATATATATATATATATATATATATATCTATATATATATATATATATATATATATACACACATATATAAACATACACCACCGTTATTTACATTATTTACATTTGACGGATATTCGTCCTCATCTTGTTTGTTGTTAACACAACATTTCGGCTGATATACCCTCCAGCCTTCGTCAGGTGTCTTGGGGAAATTTCGAACCTGGGTTCTCATTCCTATCGATGTTACTATTATTATTATTATTATATTATTATTATTATTATTACTATTATTAATCAGGTCGCTGCCGTGAATCGAACTCGGAACCTTGGCTTTAGGATCAACACCAGAATTTGGCTTTAGGATCAACATCACTAAAACCAACCCTATGGCTGCGATACGTTGATGACACCTTTATTCTCTGGCCCCACCAGCAAGATGTTCAAATGCTGTTAGATCATGTGAACTCAATAAATCCATCCATACAGTTCACCATGGAAAAGGAACAGAACAATCAGCTGGCATTCCTGGACGTATTAGTAACACGCACCGAGTATGGATTCAAGACATCCGTATATCGCAAGCCAACCGTCACTGGACGATACCTTAACTTCAATTCCCACCATCCATACAGTGTAAAGAGAGGAATTGCTCAGTGTCTAAAACACCGAGCAAAGAATATAAGTAGCGATCGTGATACCCACCACGAGGAAATGATCAAGCTCAGTAACAATCTATTAAGAAACAACTACCCCAAGAACATACTATCTACTCCAATTATGAAGAAAAGAGAGGATGAAACCAATAAACTGTCTACAGTCTGTCTACCCTATGTGAAAGGCCTCTCCGAAAAGATACAAAAGATATGCGGCCCATATGACATCAGGGCAGTATTCAAGAGCAACACAACACTTCGCAAATATCTCCTTCGGGTAAAACCACCAACAGAAGAGAATATGACCAAAAATTGCGTGTACTCCATCCCATGCAGCTGTGGTAGGTTATACAAAGGCGAAACATGTCGCCCCCTCAAAATAAGGGTAGAAGAACATCGCAAAGCTGTGACACGAGGAGATATTGATAAATCGGGTATAGCTGATCATGTATGGAAAAATGGAAACCACCTCCCCCTGTGGGATGAAGTTAAAATAATAGACAGGGAACAACACTGGAAAATACGAAAACTAAAAGAAGCAGCACATATGCTAGGACACAACAACCTCCTAAGCAGACCGAGTGTAGATATGAATAGCATATGGGAACCGGTATTGAGGAGGGATAGAAAAATAATAGATTTATAAGCCTTAAAATTCACCCTATAAATTCCCACGGGCATATGGCGTAGTGGTTAAGAGCGCGGGCTACTAACCCCAAGGTTCCGAGTTCGATTCACGGCAGCGACCTGATTAATAATAGTAATAATAATAATATAATAATAATAATAGTAACATCGATAGGAATGAGAACCCAAGTTCGAAATTTCCCTAAGACACCTGACGAAGGCTGGAGGGTATATCAGCCGAAACGTGTTAACAACAAACAAGATGAGGACGAATATCCGTCAAATGTAAATAATGTAAATAATGTAAATAATTCCTCATCTCTTAAATATAGAACATACATCTTAACGCACCCACACACATGCCCCGTGCTCGTATGTGTGCGCCCATATATACCCATACATACATTTGCTTATGTGTACTTACCCGTTCTCGCACTTACACACAAACATAAACCCCCCCCCCCCCTACATATCGAAACCTTCGCAAATACATGTGCTCACACACGCGCACCTTAACTTGCTTGCCTGTCTATATACATACATTCCTGTATATATACAGACGTGCCAATACTCACACACGCGCATACCTACATATGCACGCATGCAAATACACACACGTACACACATTTGTATATAGTTGTACACACTTGTATGTATGCACAAGCATACACCTATATCAGCATTTAACTGATAAATGTCGTCATTTGTGTGGGTTAAATTGTTGCAGTAGTTATTACTGCTACCGGTTTGAACATTCCTAATATTATGGTTATGATTGGGATGGTGGTCTATAGATGAATCTAAAAATCTGAGATTGTGTGAAGATATTATCTGTAACAAGTTTTTGGTGTTCGAGAATCCAAATCTAACCTTATGCGAGTTGATAATTGGGTAATAGTGGGAGCCTTTAGGGAAATTCCTACTCACCGCGTCTCGGAACTGTCGGACCAAATCTGATTTGACCTGCTTTCCAAATGGGAGGATGAGCCAGATATTCTTATTACTATCAACAGATCTAGGTGTAGTATCAGAGTGGTTAAACATGCAAAGGTTTTTGAATTTATTAAAGCATTTGGGGCCAGTAGGGGCCCTTCTCCTATGTGTGTTAAGAGGGTGACCAACTTTTTCAGTAAAGTGAGAAGGATAGGAAGGAATGGACCTGGGTTCAACTACGCTAGTAAAGGGGGTATCATGCTCTGTAGGAGGGGAAGGATCACTAGAAGAGTTAATGTACACTACCTTTTCCCTATAGCCGGCCCTTGATAAGGCTGAATTGTAGAAGTCAGCCACCTTATTAAAGATTTGGGAGTTAGAAGAAAGTTTGGAAAGCCTAATTGAGATATTCCTAACTAAATTACTGGTTATGTGTCTTGGATGGTTACTAAAGGGGCTTATATACTTGAGATTAGTTGAAGGCTTATGGAATGGGAAACGAGTTTTATTGTGTAAATCTAAGGTAACGTCCAGAAAGTTTGCCACAGAGACCTCATCCTCAAAAACAATGCCAAAGCCCATTCTCTTAAAGAATCTGGCTTATCTGTTTTTAACTTTTTGGATACTCTGGGCAGAGGCCTTATGGAGGTATAGGAGACAGTCGTCCCTATAAAGACCTCCCTTAATATTAGGGAACTGGTCTGCCATTTCGTATAATATATACGAACAGACCACATCGGCTATTTGAGCTGAATCCGAACTACCCATAGGAACATCAAAAGCCTCCGGAGTGTCCTTACGTATCCAGAGTTTGTTGTTAAATTTAATGATAGATTTACGGGCCGCTAGAATTACATTAATTTCCTCCCTAGAAAGACCTGCTTTATTGTGTACAAACCAAAGCGCTTTGTTAAGGACACTAGGGTTAATAGAGGAGTAGAAACTAGAAATGTCAAACTGTATGAATTTGGTATTATCCTTATCCTTGATTGAGTTAAACCAGTCTATAACTTGAGAAGAGTTAGACCAAAGGTTCAGCTTTAACTTGTTGATTATAGTGGGTATATATTTGTCCAGAATGTTTTTGCTAAGAATGCCTAAGTCAGACCTAGAGGGACAAATGAGACGTAGAGACGGGTTGGACCAAAAATTCAGCTTATGGTCCTTAAGAACAAACCGGGGTTGTTTAGGGACCATAGGTTCAGTCCTATCCTGCAGATTGTATTTTAACATAATTTCCTTAGCATCCAAGTTAGATTCTTGTAGAATATTGATTTTTTCTATCTCTTTCTTCAGTAGTTTATATAAATTTCCCGTTTTGTCCGACTGGACTAGTAATCCTTTTGTTCGATTGATTTTCTTGGTAATATTGTGGAGGTACCTAAGATGACTGTTCCTGAGAGTAGAGCGATGAAGCTTAATATTCCTTACTATAGATCAAATGTCCTCTTCAAATTTATCCAACTTTGGGTTAGACGGGGGAGAATTCCTCGATTTGAAAAGACTCTTGAAGTTTAAATTAAAATCCTTTTTGTTATTAGGCATGTCCTTAGTATCATGGAAATAGGTTTTCCATCTAATTCTGTTTAGGAAGGAGTTAGTCTTGCTAATGAGGAATTTTATGAAAGTATTCCTTGGTGGTATTGGAATATCTTTTAGTGATGCGTTTATGTCGAAAAGTTCCATGATTGGTAACCAATAAATTAGCAGGCTTTAGTGAAGACTGTAGCAATATAGTCTTTTCAAATCGAGGAATTCTCCCCCGTCTAACCCAAAGTTGGATAAATTTGAAGAGGACATTTGGATTCTAGAACACTCAAAATGTATCACGTTTACTCGGTATATCAACCTGTAAATCGGCTGGGATATCTTGTTTTTTAGTGTAATTTTGCTACCCCTGGTAACTATTAATATACATAAAATAATATATAAATACATATATATGTATGTATGTACATATATGCATTTATATATGTATATATATATATATATATTTGATTGTGACACCACGCATCCATTTCCAAGTAAGTTTATCTATCTCTCTCTCTCTACTTACATACACACACACACACACACACACACACACTCACACACACACTCACACACACACACATATATGTATATATATATATATATATATATATATATATATATATATATATATATATATATATATATATATAACGAAGGCAGCTATACACAATATAAAACCATAAAGGGAAAATTTAGTTGTAACTGAGTGTGCAGTGTAGCACCTACATTTTAAAAATAAGAGTTAAAACGCCCTTACAGCCGCATACGAAACTGTAGGATAGTGATCTCGCTCGGTTACGGGCGGTTATCTCCCCTGTCAATAAGGTTTTAGTAGGCCCAGGGCTACGGTAGGAGACAGTTCACCAAGGTGCTAAGTAGTGGAACCAAACCCGAAAGCATGTGGCTGCAAAGCAATATTCTTATTATACAGGCACGTCTGCACCGAGAAGCTTGCATGAATGTATAAATAAGATAGATAGATAGATAGATAGATAGATAGATAGATAGATAGATAGATAGATAGATAGATATGTATGTATGTATGTATGGATGTGTGTGTGAGTGCGTCTGTATATACATGCATATATATATATACTAATAACGATGACTGTTTTCCCTCTACATATACATAGGTCTACATATACATAGGTCTGTGCGCTTGTGTGTGTGTGTGTGTGTGTGTGTGTGTTTGTGTGTGTGTGTGTGTTTACATGCGCATATAAGTTTCTGCTTCTGTGTGTTGCGCGACAAAATATTCGAAATGGGATGGACATATATTTATGCTTGCTTTCTGTTGAACAACGAATGTATTTGACATGTCAGAAGCTGGAGAAAAACGGAAAAAGATAAACGTTGAGATGATAATTAGTAGACTCTAAGACATTTTAAATTGCAAACCACATAGGAACAAAATCAATTTATGAATCATACAGGAAATATAGAAGCCAAATTGATATCTCATGGGAAGGGACACTAGCAAATATGTAAATTCTATACATTAGTACAATGTTACACTTGCAAAGGATGCGTACGTGTTTGCTTTGCTGCTATCTGAATGTATATAATTGTAATAGTCTCCAATGAAACACTGAATCTGTCATCAATAGACTTCGATAAAAGATTTTGAAAGAGACTTTAGTACTTACGTTATCGTTATTATTTAAACAATTGTTCAGTTACCTAATGAATATTAACCGGAAATTTCATGTATGGAACAGCCTTATGCATATGAAACTCTACTCGCAACACAATTAATACATTAATATACTCTCTCTTCTTTCTTCCTCTCTTTATATATGTGTATATGTGTATATGTGAGTGTGCGTGTGTGTGTGTGTGTGTGTGTAAATATGAGTGTGTGTGTGTGCGCTCTTGTTCCATTTTTATATGTATGTATGTATATATATATATATATATATATATATATATATATATATATATGCACTCATATATTATCTAGAATATCCTGAGCCCACTTTTTACGACTTATACATAAAATACCTACACTTTGAACCTGTGACTTCTCATTATAGTCAACAACCTCAAGCCAGAATATTGTTGGTCCAGCCAGACTGAATTTTCCTTAACACCCTTCACAAGAACAATTAGTTTCTATGTGCTTACTAGAACAGTTACAAATAACAACCGAAATCTTTGACCGAAAGCGGATATTTCATGTCCATATCGAATGAACATGAAACCATCAGTTTTCTGTGGGGAAATCCAGGTAGAAGCTTGGGTGTTTCTTAACTGCTTTTAGTGCCCTCAAAAAGAGTTTCAGTAAGGATCGGGTGACTAGTCCCGAAAGCTATGAACTCTCTTCTGCTGGCTTAAAAGAAGACGAAGCATCGTTCAGAGGGATACTGTATTCAACGTCATTCGTCCCTAACGAATCAAGATTGTACAAGCACAGGTCTTCTTAATTCAGAAACGTCATCTTGTAAGAGTATAGTTGAAGGATAGCCCTTCCCCAGTCAAGAAGATGTTTTGTCGCATTATACAAGACTGTTAAAGTCAAGCTTGGCGCAATTGCGCTAATGGAACAACAAAACTATACAAGAAATTTACGCTTCTGTTATCATTCAGAACATTCACACCAACTATGTAGTGAATTTCTAAAGTTTCCTGAACTGCGCGTCGGCTTTCCACCAAGAATCAATATCTTGCATGCCACAAACAAAGAGGAATGTGTCACTTCTTACTTTCATAATTAAAATGGGGCGAAAAAGGTCATACGTACATCATCCAGTGACAGGGCTCCTGAACCTGACGGCATTACGGTCGGGATCTCACCTTGCCATAAAACTCACTAAGTTCTTTCGCTCAATGTTACGCCAGCGGAACATCCTACTACGGTTCAGTGACAACTTAATAGTCCACTTTTATAAGAAATTGGGAAGAACCTCACTCGAGTACTTTTGAACTCGGTGATTAACACCTTAAATAGAGCCCTTCCTGATACAGTCAACATACTGTTTGCATCAATCAAACTTCAAAAGTCTGGAGCGGCACCACGAAATACTCTGAAAAATTAGGACCAAGTACGGATGTCTTAGAAAATTTATTTGATCTGCTGCATTCATTTTATGAGGGGTTTTGTGCCAAAGGAATTGATAAAGTACAGTCGATAATGCCATTTTCAATTACGAACAGTGTTAAAAAAGGTTTTGTGCGGGAAGCCGCGCTTTTCTATGTATGTTCAGCTGTGATGACTGATGTATTCCAGGACAGGAAGAATGGTTTACCCATGTGCTAATGCACTAATGACATGGTTTATGGGTTCCTGTTGCAGATAAAAGTTTTCTAAATGCAAACTCTACTATACGCTAATACACATATACGTACATGCATAGATATGCATACATACGTACATACATATACACACACTCATATATTGTGACTGAACTACATCATGAGTGGATTATCAAAATATTATAATTAGCCAAATTTCCATAAACATTCCTAGCTACTATTCAATACCTGGGAATATCACTTTACTTATCTAAGGTAATACAACTAAATCAAATCTGACAGCAAGTGTTATCAAAAAGACATCTTACAGCACATTAGCTCGACAAGTCTGCTCTTTATCTTCTTACGAATCTTGTTATCAATAGTTACGGAACAATGTTTAGAGAACTGATTAATCTGCATTCATAAATATTTCTCACTTTTTCATTATAAACAATCTGAAGCTCTATATTCAACAGACATCAGAATGGAAATAAATGAGCTCAGGGGTGCATTTTATCAGTAAGACGTGTAAAATGTTTACTTTTCCCTTCAAAACTAATAGTGAATGATATAACTGTCTTTACATTCGAGTAAACCATAAATACCTTGGACATGATAACGTCAGTTATGATGAGTCGATTTGTAGGAAAAGGGTAAGAAAGAAATATCTCATGGGAATAAAGAAAAGATGGTCTCAGAACGTTTATCCTACAACAAACCCAAGATACCTCTGGAGGACATTTTCTGATATCAATAAACTTGGCAAAATGAAATATAAGAACTCAGAAACTGCTCAAAGTTGCTAGAAATTTCATTAAGTAGCAAGATAAAGATAGGTTATACTTCCAACGCAAAGAAGACGGTTATGGCCACAAATCTGTATATATATTCTTTGAGGCCCGATTATAACACGGAAAGAACATCGTATGTGATGGTTAAGTATACAAGCACTGAATTAAATCATTATTAGGAGAGCTAATAAGGTTGTGTAATACTAGAAAGTCCTACTTAACACTAAAATGAAATAAAAAATAAACCAGTTTGCTAAGAAGGTTATTCATAGATATTTGAAACGAAAACCATACAGGAAATAATCCCTACAAAAATTGTGGCAACAATTACGGACAAGTTTATAAGATCTTATCTTGGTGATTATACCATGAAATCCAAGAGTACATAATTTCCATCGAGTATCTTTTACAAAAGAGCAGAAAGAATCAGGTGAGAGCAAAATGTAGTCTATGCAAAACCTAAACCATGGACATTAGCCAGATGATTGCCAACTTGACAGAATGTCTCTAGATAATAATATCCAATAAGTTATAATGCAGTATCCAGAGAACAATACGAAGTGAGAAAGGACAAAAAATCAGCAAAGGGAAATATATTGAAACAGATGGATTAACAGGGTTTGAAAGGAACTTAAGAAAAATGGAAAAAACGAAAAACTAACTATTCAACCAGGCATCACTGAGATAAGAAAAATACAAAAGAAAGGAAAGATCTATGAAGAATATGTAGATCCAATATACAAAATTCACTTACAGTATTGCAGCTATTATTATTGGAACGACACGATAAGTACAGGATTGAAATATGTCTCAACTTAGGTTCTTGGAAAAATTGGGTAACCCGATAATTCATATCCGGTTATCTGAGACAGAGAAATTTCAAGACGTTGAACGTTTAAAGTATGAAAGGTTGCGCAAAACAAGATTCATGTTTGTTTTTAAGCATATCTATTTTTCTTTACAGCCTTGCCACCGACCAGATGACAGGTCGAAATAACCATCAAAAATCAATTACAAAGAGAAATCACATAAACATATACAAACATGCTCTATATGCAGAAAAGCAATAGTTAGGAATTCCATGTTATGTAACCAGTATGTGATATCAAAAGAACGTGTATTTATAAGGTGATAAATTACTACTTAAATACTGTCAATAAATTTTAATATATACAAACGTACACACACACTCGCACACGCATACACACACACACACACACAACACACACAACACAAACACACACACATATGTATGTATATATATATCGTTGCTATTATGTTAAACTGTTGTATGTCCAAATTTGGCCGAATGCGTTTTTCAATATTTAGTTTTACTTGCAATAGCCAATTGTTTTGATCAAACTATCGTATCTCCAGCTGCTTTAGATGCAATATATCGAAAATTGTCAAAGTGTAGTTCAACGGTTTTGTTATGAAATGGTGAAAGTATTTCTTTCGTTTTCTGCAAAAGTAACGTTTTGGACTTACGACACTTTTGCATAATAGCAACGATATATAGTACGATGAATATTTAGTACAGTGAGTAATCGTTACTAAACACAATATCATCGTAAACACAGTTATCTTATTTACGTTTATATGTATGAAAAATTGAGCCCATCTCATTCACATTATTGTCATCCTTTTACTTCTGATGGCTTAGGTTCCGATTATATCTAAATTTATTATGAAAGATATGTCGTCGAGGAGTGGGAAGAAGTGCTTCAGAAAACACACTAATCGGGTTTTTTTTCTTCATAACATTCAGAAAAATGGGTATTTTTGAATGAAAATTTCGCGACAAATACCTTTCAGAATGTATAGTTTATATCAAGATTTAGAATGGAAATTAAAATTGATGTGGATCTTTGTGGTTTTCGTCACTGTTTACAATTTGTTTCAATTGTTTTCAAATTTGGTATATGGATTAAGTTTTGTATACCAATTATGAAAAGTAAATTCATTTTCCAATAAATCCATAATTAAAAAGTTATTAGCCTTTAAAATTTGCAAAATTTAGGTATTTTAGCCAATCAGAAGCCAGTATTTTAGACATCACCGTGGTGAAGAAGCTTGTTTCTAAAGTAAGCAAAACAAAGAAGCACTACGTGTGCCATAGCTGATTGCGAACAACTCTGTTTCCATAGTAACCAAAGACGCAGCGCATACGCACAAGGAGTGTAACCACCACTTGTTCTATAATTGTTTTCATAACAGATGGGACTCATACTCAACAAATTGAAAGTACCTGGGCATGATTGACTCTTATCTTTATGAATTTATGTGAAGGAGATACGAGAAAGATAATTTTATAAAATCCTAGAGTGTATTGCAAACCATCACTCTTGAATGTTAACTAATAAATCTGTTTTAAACAATATCTTGACTGTTATTTCTAGCAACTCTTGCTGGTTTGTTCGTAGCTTTTAAATATTTAATTTGCTCGCGAATGTTTTTATGTTTTTCACTGTTTACTGTAGCTAGTTTAATGTTTTGGCATGATAGTATCCCCCACACCTCATTATGGAAGAGGCACCGAACGCGCTGTTTTCTGATCGGCTGAAAATTCTGAAAATTATCAAACTTTGAACACCCGTAATATTTTTGCAAAGTTTTCTGGAATAAATGAATAAAAAATTCGGATTCAGTGTCAAAAATTACATCTCTTTGATACATAATGTTTTTTTAAGATAATTGTAAAGTGAGGAAAGCCACAAAGATCATTTCTAGCGCCACTCTAATGGCCTCTGTTCCTCTGAGCTGGCTCCTCTCGTATTACCTCCACACAATAACTCTCGACACAGTTACCTCTCCTTCTCTCATCAGTTACTTTGTGTTGTCGAATGTCCCAGATCACTCTACTAACCACTACACAGTTGTTTCTTCCTGTTCACGTCTTTCCTACTGTCGTCATCTTGCAACAGTTAAAGCGTAACATTAACAGCTTTAATCTCTCCTGTCTTGCAACGGCTCTTCCAGATCAAACAAACAAAACCATGAAATTGTGTGTATTTCTTTCATCAATAACAATTCTATTGTGGCTGTATCCTTAACAGCATTAACTTCATCAATCATTTACACTAGTTGCACTTCAATATCATATATCCAACTTGAACAATCAGATAACACAAGAAATTTCTATTAAACATTCATGATGGCCGCTCCAAATCTCCTACATTTGTCTACCCTTCTACTGTTATATCTCTCACTCTTCTCTGTCTGTTTGTCTCTCTCTCTCTCTCTTTCTTTCTCTCTCTCTCTCTCTTTCTTTCTCTCTCTCCCTTTCTCTCTCTCTTTCTCTCTCTCTCTCTCTCCCTCTCTCTCTCTCTCTCCCTCTGTCTCTGTCTCTCTCTCTCTCTCTCTCTCTCTCTCTCTCATGACGGTTGTGGGGAAACGGGAAAGAAAAGTAAAGAGAGATTTTTTTTTAAACAGTAATAATGTGAAGTAATGCTCTCAAGTATAACATACTCTGTAAAAGATATCGAGAAATTGTCAACGTTATTTGATATAGTTTCCAGGTATCCCAGTTTCATTTAGCTAGCACTACAAATGCCCTTGGTCTATGTCATTGACGTTTATTCATTTAATATTAGTTTGAAGACTTTGGAAGTAGGAAAACAGCACAATGACAAATAAAGGACGTAGTATTTAATTTCGTTCATGTACTTCTTAAGTTCAAATTATCCTTAGTCAAATAATCTACTCTCTCAAACATTCTTTTGTGCAATGCTCCTCAATTCACTGAAACATCGTGTTACTACAAAAAGTCGGTACCTGTTGTCCAAAATAAATAATTATTTTCCTGATTTTGCAAGGATAAGTAAATGACAAAAATGTAAGATAGCTTGCATTGTTTAAATTCATTCGGCTACATTTGGGTTAATATCCCTTCGTCATCGACTTGATTCGATAGTGAACTCAGTTCAAATATCGATAGAACTGTGCGAGCGCAGTGAAATGTTTTCATGGAGAATCGAAACTGGATTACAGAGTTGAATCGATCAGTACTTACTACTTTACCTCTACGATACTCTCTTAATATAATTTAGAAACTTATGTAGTTTAAAATTATAGAGGGTGTGGATTCCTTGAATCAAGTGAGTTAACAGCAAATCACACACCAGGAGTGTTGTTTGTATCCAGTACTCGTGGCTACAAAGTGTAAACACTTAAAGACCTACATTATTTACATTTAAAGGATATTTGTCCTCATCTTGTTTGTTGTTAACACAACGTTTCGGCTGATATACCCTCCAGCCTTCAGCAGGTGTCTTGGGGAAATTTCGAACCTAGGATCTCATTCCTAATGTATTTTTCAATGTTATTAACATTATTATTATTATTATTATTATTATTATTATTATTATTATTATTATTATTATTATTATTCAAGTCATGGCGGAATCGAACTCGAAATTTTGGGGTTAGTAGCCCGCGCTCTTAACCACTACGTCATATGCCCGACATAGAAAGGCTATATATTCAACGTACAGAAGTGGTAGAGGTCTTATACAGCTGGAAAACTATTATAAAATAACCACCATAGGACTGCAAAATACCTACTTCAGAAGCAAGGAAAACTGATACAAAAAGCCACAAAACACGAGCAAAACAAAAGCCTCTCTTCAGTATTTAAAGAAGCTGACAAATACAAACAAAAAATCATACTACCTAACAAATATGAAGAAGAAGAAGAAACAACAAAAGCTATAAAACAAATGAAATCCAAACAAAAATTATAACAGCAACGGACCATGATAAAACGATGGCAAGAAAAGCTCCTTCATGGCAAATACTGGGCTAAACTAAATGCAAAAGAAATAGACAGAGAAAAATCCCAGCAATGGTTTAGAAGCTCAGGACTCAAAGCAGAGACTGAAGGATTTTTAATTGCTGCACAAGACCAAAGCCTCCCCACCAGAAATTACCAAAAACATATAATGACAAAAAAACATAAAAAGTAACTGCAGAATATGTGGCGATGGACAAGAAACAATAAATCATATTATCTCTGGCTGCCCAGTCCTGGCTAAGAAGGAATATATTCACAGACACGACAGAGTTGGGACCTACATAGACTTGAAGCTACGCCAACACTATGGAATAACAACAGAAAAAAGATGGTATAGGCACACGCCAGAAAAGGTCACAGAAAACGAGAAAGAAACCATACTCTGGGATATGCCAATACACACAGATAGAGAAATTAAGGTCTATAGACCAAATATAGTTGTCAGAGATCATGAAGAAAAAAAAAGCTTTCTAATTGATGTATCAATACCAGCAGATGACAACTTTTCTCTAATAGAAATGGAGAAACCTTCAAAATACAAAGACCTGGAAATAGAGATAACTCGAATGTGGAATCTAAAAGCAGAAACAATTCCTGCTATAGTGGGCGCACTAGGTATGATAAAAAAATATTCAGACAAATACATAACAAAAACACCAGGATTTACAAATATAAATAACATACAGAAAATTACACTACTGAGCACTGCACACATCCTACGCAAAACACTTTCAATACAGTAACCATAAGAGCATCACAGCAAACCACAGCACATACCAAAGGCACACAGAGCTGCGCTCTGTAGTGAAGTGAAAGTACGCTATAAAAATAAAACTACTGAATAATAATAATAATAATAATAATAATAATAATAATAATAATAATAATAATAATAATAATAATAATAATAATAATAATAATAATAATAACAATATCAAAAAATACCTTAGGAATGAGAAGCCAGGTTCGAAGTTTCCCCATGACACTTGAGGGAGGCTGGAGAGTATATCAGCCGAAACGTTGTGCGAACAACAAACAAGATGAGGACAAATATCCGTCAAATGTAAATAATGTACATAACTCCTCATCTCTTAAATATAGAACTGTATCTTAAAGGCCTAGTTATTGTGACAGAAAGTAAATTACAAGAGAATATCTTTGCAAACATCACTGCGACTATATATTTAACTGAATATTCGTTAGTCCGTAATGTTCACCGAGATCAACTTGAAGAAGAGATTTTGCCTGTCATTCTCTTAAGGATAGTGAAACCGATATATTGATAAATAATTAAGAATTATGACAATGGGGATGATGACGATGACAAGTGTGATGATAAGGATGATGATAATGATGATAACGTCGACAATAACGATCAAAAGTTTGATGAGAATGATGACGACTTCAAGAATAAGTACCATGATGATGTTCATCACGATGATGATCTTTCAGTTTGGCACATATTAGGAAAGTATCCTGAGAGGGACGCAGTCGATTGAAATGAAGCAGTACGTGACTGGTACTTTATTTTAGCGACCTTAAAAGGATGAAACATAAAAGGCTGCAACTTGATGTCGCAATACAGTTCGAGCCCTGCTCTGATGTTTCTTCGAATTCAAAAGCATTAATACAGAAGAATTAGCTATTTTCTTGCAACTTTCTATTTTCACTTATTCAGAAGTGAGATTCTACGGTACAAATGAGTATTAGAATACATGATATGTATGTATGAATAGATAGGAAAGTCTGAGAAACTGATGAAAAGTCGGATCGAGAGCTATATGCACTCAAAAAAATCTGATCTTGATAAATTAAATAGCTTAATATTTGGACTTAGTTCGAGCACCGTGTTTAACTTTTCTGTGTCTGCGCATCAGTTGATGTATTTATTTTTATGTGTGTGTGGATCGGTTTTTGTCACGCTTGAAGTGTTGAATTCTGAAAGTTTAATAAGTTACATTGTCCTTTCAACTAATTTTGACGTTTTCTATCGCCTGAGCTTATGTTGTTTATAAGAAAAGCCACTACATCAGTCTGCTTTTGGTATGAATTAGTTGCATGTCAAGCTTAACTGGCCATATGCTATCAAATACATTAGATTGAGGCAAGAAGTTATTTTGGTAAAAACAGTCAATTAGTTTTCAGATAAACACAAATAAAATCTTCTGGGCTACTAAAATTATGATTATCTGGTGAGTATTACTTCAGGCATTCTTAATTAGAAATGTCAAACTGATATCGGAATTATATTACTTCACGTTAGATCATGATAATGATCTTTTGGTATAATGCCAAATAATCAAAACATCGGTAAACTACTACTACTACCACTACTACTACTACTACTACTACTACTACTACTACTACTACGACTACTACTACTACTACTACTACTACTACTACTACTATTATTATTATTATTATTATTATTATTACTACTATTACTACAACTATTAGTACTCACCTCGAACAAGCCCATCTTACAGCACACCCGTGCCTGTAGAGCTTATCTCGAACCGGCATCACCCCCGGTAGCAGTGCCAGGCCAAATATATCTGGAAATTATCCATGATAGCTCCCGACCGCAAAGACCTCCGGAACAGACTAGCGAGTTCCTTCTCGTCAGCGCCCAGAGTCTCCCCGAGAACGTCCTCGCACTTCCCCGCCACTAATCCTCTATAATCCTTTCTACTATAGGCACAAGGCGTGAAATTTTGGTGAGGAGGATAGCCGATTGCATCGACCCTAGGAGTCAACTGGTACATACTTCATCGAGCGCGACAAGATGAAAGGAAAAGTTGACCTGGGTGGAATTTGAAATCAGAACGTAAAGACGGAAGAAATGCCACTAAGCATTTTTCATAATGATAAGAAGAAGAAGAAGAAGAAGAAGAAGAAGAAGAAGAAGAAGAAGAAGAAGAAGAAGAAGAAGAAGAAGAAGAAGAAGAAGAAGAAGAAGAAGAAGAAGAATTTATTTGAAATCAGTAACTAAATTAAGTAACTAAATAATAATAATAATAATAATGATAATAATAATAATAATAATAATAATAATTAATTCGTTTTAATAATAATGATGCAGTACCAGGCAGTTTCTCTGATGGCTTCTGATCTTAACTGATTGGAAGTCTTATCATGTACATTGTTTCGTCTTGGTATAAAAAGATGGGCTATAACAAATATTCTGCTCAATACTACAGATTTGCTTGTCAGTTGTTTAACCTTAACCAGTTGAGCATGTCCCTTGGTGGCTGACGATATGTGCATCTCTGATCATGAGCAGAAGTAGTGGGGGAGCATCATAGCCATGTGTTGAGAGGAATTCTTTGGGGTTTGAATAATTCACCTTTGGAAACATGTATGTTTTGCTCAACATCCTTAAACAAACCTTATTCAGGGACCTATTGAGCAGGATGGGCTAACTTGTTCTGAAGAAAATTCTAACTGGGCCCCACCTGCGAGGTCATGTGATGCTTATCTTGATATGAGATCTTCATGTCGCGCACATATGGCTGTGATACATGTGCCTGGTGTACCCTTATCAGACGGGTAGTCATGATGGGTATACTGGGCTTCGTATATTTTACCCCAGTGTCACTTGTTGATGGCATGCACTGCTCTGTCACTCAATAATAATAATAATAATAATAATAATAATAATAATAATAATAAGAAGAAGAAGAAGAAGAAGAAGAAGAAGAAGAAGAAGAAGAAGAAGAAGAAGAAGAAGAAGAAGAAGAAGAAGAAGAAGGAGGAGAAGAAGAAGAAGAAGAAGAAGAAGAAGAAGAAGAAGAAGAAGAAGAAGAAGAAGAAGAAGAAGAAGAAGAAGAAGAAGAAGAAGAATTACATCAAACACAGAATAGTATTTGAAATCAGTAACTAAATTAAGTAACTAAATAATAATAATAATAATAATAATAATAATAATGATAATAATAATAATAATAATAATAATAATAATAATAGCGGGATGGGCTACTCGACCTCAAGAAAATTCTAACTGGGCCCCACCTGCAAAGTCATGTACTGTTTATCTTGATATGAGATCACCATGTCGCGCACATATGGCTGTGATGCATGTGCCTGGTATACCCTTATCAGGTGGGTAGTCATGATGGGTATACTGGGCTTCGTATATTTTACCCCAGTGTCACTTGTTGATGGCATGCGCTGCTCTCTCACTCAATAATAATTAATAATAATAATAATCATGATAAGCATTAAGAACCAATAGTAATAACAAGCGATAAGAAGCATTTACTTCAAATACAGAATATACAGCGCATCAGAAAGTGATAAGTGCAGAATTTGTGGACAAAATGGTAAAACCGCATGATATATTATCAGTCCACTTACGCCACTAGCCCTGAAAGAATATAAGAGACGTCATGACAATATAGCAAGAATTGTCCATTGGACACTTTGCAACAAGTATAGACGTGACAGAGCAAAAAGTCGTACGAACATAAACTCGAAGGCATCATCGGAAATGATAATGCAAAGATTCTATAAGATTTTATGATTCAATGCGACCATGAGATAAACAATAGGCAACCAGACATAGTGTTAATTGAGAAAGAAAACAAACGATGCTGGATCATAAATATAGCATGTCCAGCTGACAAGGTTTTCGATAAGGAAGAAAGAAAAGTCGATATAACAAATTAGCTTGAGAGGTTAAGTAGTTGTGGTCGCTAAAAAAGATGGTAGTAGTACCAATAATTGTCGGAGTCCCGGGAATAGTGATTAAAAATCTTAAGTACATGGAACAAATAAGGGCTGCAGTAAGGGTGAAGACAACAGCACTGCTTGGAACCGCTCGAATACTCAGGATGGTGTAGTGAACAGCTGGTATCGTAGTACATATCCAACATTAGAAGCTATGCAAAGACAATAAAATTAATAATAATAATGGGGATGATTTCTTTGTTTGCCACCAAGGTGAAGGATGAAGGGAACAATGCAAAGACAGATATAAAGCGTAGGCGGTTTACATATAATAAAATTATATATATATATATATATATGTGTGTGTGTGTGTGTGTGTGTGTGTGTGTGTGTGTACATATACACACACACACACATATATATATATATATATATATATATATATATATATATATATATATATGTATGTATATATCGTCAGTAGTTCATATACCCAAAAATAAAGCACACCCTAAAGCATTACAACAATGAAATATAAGTTATGGCCGGTCATAGAGTGACCGTGGGTTTCGTACTCATAAACCGCTTGGCGCCTTATATGTGCGAAACCAATGCCCACTATATGTCCGGCCATAACTTTTAACTTCCTAAGTATACATACATACATACATATATATATATATATATATATATATATATATATATATAACAAGCAAAGCAACTTGCTCTAAATTTTCTATAAGAGACGTAAGTAGTAACAATACTGAAAAGTAACTTTTGCTGCCATTTCAACAAGGCTGTTCCGTACGGAAAAATGGTAGTAACGTAGTTCCGTACGGAACAGCCATGTTGAAGTGGCAACAAACGTTACTTGATATATATATATATATATATAATTTTAAATATTTCTGGATCCTGCTGTTTTATGAAGTATTTCTACCTTGTCGTTAAAAGCACCAAATTGGTAGTAATAAATAGTTGACTACTGATGAGCGAGTTATCTTCTTTTGGTATTTTTCCCTGTACTGTATTTTTCCTCTCGTGTGTTTACGTATTTTTCATTCGTTGGTGATGTCCTGTACTTAATCTGGATTGATATATATATATATATATATATATATATATATATATATATATATATATATATATATATATATATATATATATATATATATATATATAAGGATGATAGTGATGTAGTCCGCCTGTTTCAAGAGGACCACTGGGGATAACCGAGGAATCCCACAGTCCAACATCTCCAAGATCACCAAGGGTAAGAGTTCTCTCTAATTCCTGTTCTCTGACTCTGAAGCCTACATCTAGAGTCGTACCATCCACTCTTGTCATTTTCACAACTTTCACCCACCCTTCAATAAATTCACTCAAGAACAGCATCTCTTTCCACTTTCACTTACCTGTTCAAGCGAAACTTAAAAAGTCGATGAACGTTCTACCATAGAGAAATAATTAATAATAATCATAATATTAATAATAATAATAATAATAATAATAATAATAATAATAATAATAATAATAATAATAATAATAATAATAATGATTGCAATCCCTTTGACCAAAATTTTGCCCAAATAGAACTGGAGAAATTGTCAAAGTAGAAAGACCTCGAAATTGCAGTATTCAAGACGTGGTGCATGAAGGTGAAAACACTACCAGTAATAACTGGAGCATTGGGCATGATAAAAAAATCATATGGACAAAAACATAGAAGCTATACCTGGATCCACAACACTACGCACTATACAAAAATTAGCCCTGCTAGGAATAGCCCACATACTACGCAAAACACCATGAATTCAATAAAACAAATCAAACAAAATAACCCTCAAACTTAAGACAGTTTATATATGCAAATATCCTATAAAATAAAGAAGCACCAACAAGCCAGATACTCAACAGAAGAACACAACTAGCATTACACACATAGCACAGAGTACAAACTCTTATACAATAAAAGACTGTAACCAGAACCTATAACAAAAACAAATTGACGCGATACAATACCGGGAAGAGTATTCACTCCCCCAACAACAAAAGAAAAACAGTGCTGCACACATTCCAGCAACATAGAGGTGTAGCAGTTGTATGTAGTAGAAATTTACCTATTATTTGAGGATGATCTCTGGCTTACCATCCATGCAGGAAGTACGAAAGATTGTCTTAACAGGTACGTCACACGTATTGAGAAGAGCATTGGATCTTGTGAATTTTCTTTCTCCTTTATTTTCTGTTTTCTGTTTTCTTTTTATCTTTTCTATTTTTTCTTTTCTCTCGCTGTCTTTCTTCTCCTTTTTTTTTTCTATCACATGACTTTGTAAATGAACAACCTGTTGTCTTTATTTTAATGGCCAACCAACGTATGCAGTTAGTTTCTTTACCCTAGGTGTCAGGAAGACACTCTGCAAGAAATGGAAACAAAATTGAAAGAGAATAATGATAATGATTATGATGATGACGATGAGGATTTCAAGTTTTAATTGGAATTCTAAGGCCAGCCCTTTCGGTGGAGGGCTAAGTCGATTGCATCGACCCCCAGTCCTCAACAGTTACTTGCTTTATAGACCCCGAAGGCGTGAAGAAAGAAACATACAACGAATGGGAAACAATAGGGAATAGGAACAAAAGAAAAAGAAAAAAGTAAGCCCCCATAACCACCCAACAACCACCCACAGCCTCTTTGACCCACCCTCCCCCAACAGACACCAAAGCTACCCATCCCCCTCTGACACAGAAAAATGTACAAACAGACAAGAACTCCACCCGACCGACAAAAAAGAAAAAATGCCACGCAGTAATGTATGATGACTCAAATGAAAAACTGTGTAAAGAAGTGTTATCTTGGGGAGACAGTTGGAACAACGAGTTTTAACAACATAAAGGGATGGCACTGTTGCGCGTTGTGCTCGGATGAACAGAAAGAAAAAATAAGTTTAAAAAGCGGATATAGGTGTTGGGAGGTGAAATTGGATTGGGACATATTACCACAGTATATGACATATGAGGAAGTGGTGGAAAAATTAGGAGTCGATATTCTAGCGGGAACGAAGTTTAAAAGGTATAAATGAAGCTGCAATGAAGTGGAGTAGAATGGCTTCATTCCATTTTTCATTTCACTTTTCATGTCATGTTTTCATACGTTGGTTCTAATTTTTTTCTCTGTTTGTATTGTCCCCTCTATGCTCGCCCCATAGTGGGTAATAAAAAGATTAGAATCGTTAGCACACCGGTCGAACTGCTTAGCGGTATAACGGCTCCGTGAAGTTGCTACGTGGTGATTTTTGAATAGTTTTTTTGTGCTGCTTTGCAGCTGTTTGGGTGTTTACGTGTGTAATTTGTTTGAGCTTTCTCTTCTCGTGAGAGAAGAGACAGCTGGTTGAAGAATGTCTGAAGACAGTTATTGTTACTCAGACATGTCATCGTCCAAGGAGGAGTTGCTGGAGGCAGTTAAGACAATGGACCAGAAACTGATAAAATAGAAGTGGAGTTTTGCTGATGTAGCAAGGTGTAAGGAAACAGAAGTGGACATTAGGGAATTCGAAAGACAGAAAGAAGAAATGAACCGAGATGGGTTTGAAGCGAAGCTGTCGCCCCCGCAAGAGGTTAAAAAACGGAATAAAGGAAAAGACGATAATCTATCGAACCTTTTCGATAAATAAAGGAAGAATAGACGTCGTCACGACAGAACAAATAGAAAAGGCGTTAAAGCAGATTTGGGTAGACATAATATACCTGCTAGAGGTTCAACATTTAGAACAGTAGAAATGAGGTTTCGTAATGCAGCAGCAATGAAACATGCAGCGTTGACATTTCGGAGCGAAGAAGTGGTGCAGTTGCCAAGCGTATAGAGGCATGAGAACAACAAGGGTCACGGTTGAAGGAATCCCGCCGGAGATTGATGTGACCTGGGTGGCAGATGCGGTCGTTTGGTAATGATGACAACATAATGGTGCTCCAGACCAAGAAAAAAGAGTGCGTCCACTGAAGAGGTAAACAACTGGAGATGATAGTCCAAAGTTAAAAAGAAACGATGGAAAAGATTACGGAAACCATAAGTATGGAAGAAACAATTATGACAGTCAGGGTGGAAGAAGGAAGAGTTTCACGCTGCTTTAAATGTGGCCTGAAGGGACACATAAGAGCAGAATGTACATCAAAGCCAAGAAAAAAGCAACCAGAAAATACGGAAGAGAAGATAGAAGAGAGCCGCAGAAAGGAAGTAACCGAAAAAGAAAAGGAAGTGGCGGAAATAGGAAAAAATAAATGGCAAGATGTAACAGGGAAAAAACGAAAAAAGGCAAGTGAGATAAACTGTAACCCACATTCCACTCCCTGCAGACACTAGGTCTATCCATTCCCATCCGACACAAAAACAAGAGGCAAACACATACAAAGAAACCCAAAATCCTTCCCCCAAGTCAAAAAAGAGAAGGAAAAAATGTAGGATTTATATGTTGCTTAGCAACGAACTGTTAAGGGATACGGCGGAATGGGACATAAAGTGTATTGGAACTGCAGGGTATGATAATGTTGAGGAACATCACTTGTGCGTAATACCAGACAAGTGGCAGGAGGAAAACATACAGGAGTATATGGTTGGATTTTATTTTTAGGAGGTGGACTGCAGCTGGAGCTCATTCCCAGGATTTACTACGTACGATGGGTGGTTGGAGGAAACGGGTATCGATGGGTTAGAAGGTTCAGGATTTAAAAAGTAGAAAATGAGGTCACTCGTAAATGGGGCGAGTGGTTCCATTTCTATTTTATCATTTTCATGTCTTCATACGTTATAACATTCATTTTATTTTTTATATATGTTTTATGTCCCACATGTTTTGTTTGTCACCTCTATGTTTAGCCCCCGGTGGGCAATAAAGGAATTGGTATTTTGTATCTTTACGTTCTGAGTTCAAATTCCGCCGAGGTCGACTTTGCCCGTCATCCTTTCGATGTCGATAAATTAAAGTACCAGTTGCGTAAGGGGGTCGATCTAACCGACTGCTCCCCTCCCCAAAAATTTCAGGCGTTGTCCTATAGTAGAAAGGATTATTGTATTGTTCCTCTATCATTCTCATTACGTTTTGGTAGGGGGCGACAAGACTCTCGGACGACCCTGTACAACAGAAATGATTTAGGAGAGAAAATGTAAATATGTTGGTACTTATCTCAGTAAATTTAAATATTTTCAGCCGAGTAGAGTAACGCTCTTGTGGAGTACATTTGCCGAAAGTTTATTGTAATATCATCGTTTTCTTAATGATACTTATTTGCAACTATGTTCAAACCTTCTGGCATAAAATAAAAGTATGTAAGATTATAAGAGAGAAATGATTTATGAGAGAAAATGGTAAAAGTAAATATGTTGGTATTTTTCTCATTAAACTGAAATATTTCCGTCGAGTAATGTAATCATCTCGTAGTTTTATTTGCCGAAAGTTTATTGTATCGTCATCTTTGTGGCCAACCCTTCAGGCATAAAATTAAACTATATGAGATTATAATGTAGCATTAGCGACGTTACGTTTATGATTTGGTTAGATCATGGAAATGAAACTGAATTGCAGGCACTGATTAACGGAAATTTATCCTCTACTCTACGCTGACCTTTACTTTCATTAAAAACGATCGCTTTTCTTGGACGATACCTCTAAATCAAAATATAAAACCTAACGAATCAAGTAAATTATCCAGATACGGTTTCAAATTCATATCTTCCCTTTCACGCCACTAATGCCATTTCAAATTATATGAGTGTCATAAAATCCGATTTCATATGTTTTGACTAAGAGTACATGGTTGATTAAATTTATTCGGAGTATTATGGGTAGTTACTGCGTCGATAAGAAAGGATGGCGAGCAAATTCGCCCTTGTTCTATTTACACTTTGAAACTAAAGGAATAAAAGCAGATGAGCTGTTGTTGATATCGTGAATATTTGTAAACTTTCGAGAGTATGTGAAATAATTCTCTTTTGGTACAGTGGATCTCGAAGCACATAAAGCTACACATAATAGCGTATAAATATTTGGTTGAGAAACTCTTATGGAATATGAAATCACATCTCCTGTGGATATTAAAGGCGTTCTACCATTGGGCCAAATCATTTTAGAAACTTTATTCTCACAAGCGAGAATTATATGCTGTTGACTTCATAACAATTTATAAACTTTCGAGAATCTCAGAGCACATAATACTATAAAAAATAGCATGTAAATATTTGGTTTAAAAGTCCTTTTGTCAAAAAAGTCGAAAGCTATTTAAAAGAATAGATTTCTAATATTTACATGTTATCATTTATTGCTTTATGTGCTTCACGATCCACCATTCCAAAATAAATTAGATGTATTTAATCTTTTTTCACTGTTTCAGTTAACTTTGACTCAATTGTTATTGATTAAAATTGAATAAAGTTGGTGTAAGAATAATGCAAGATCAATCATTTGTATGATGCGTATTTACAATTCCTGAAAAGTTTGTACGGCAATTTAAACGTTGCTAATTGTTCTATTGAACACGTCCTGTCGTATTACAACTTACAAAATAATTTCAGGTAAAATATAATTATTGTTTGTAAGTTTTCAAACTTTTAAACCAATATTCTCTTTAGGAAATATCAGAAAACTTGCCCCACTGGCTTTTCTTGTCCAAATGTATAAGGAGTGGTATACGAAATTCCGAGTGAACCTAGTATACCACTTCTTTGAAGAAAGAAAAATAAAAGCTAGAACCAAGCGGCAACTATTAGTGGCTCTCAAAGGAAAGAAAAGATATTTTTAAGTAGTTATTAATTAATTTCCCCACGTTAATTAAGGAGAAAATCTGATCTTTGTTTGCAGTTCAGTGAACATGATGAGCGAAAGTATATTTCGTTCCATTAGACCTCGTCACTATTGTATAGTCTACTCAGATCTGCTTGATTGTTTGACAAAGATTTTTACAGAGATACAAATAATTTTTGAGTAGAATAATTTGCATACATGAAAAGTAAAATGAGCTAAGTTTACTTTAAAATCGATCTATTTAATACTCAGATAGTGAAATCGAATACTGAAAAAGAAATCAAACTAGAGATTACGGAGACTACGAGGCGCCGAATTTTTAATATTTTAATTTCTCATTGCCGTTTTTAGACTCATGTTTTATGATGAAACAAAATCAATGAGATCAGTCGCATTGTGAATTAAATATGGCCGATTTTATTCAGTGTGTTTCATAAGAATTGATTTTTATTACTATGGGTTTATATTGTTTTTTATTTTTCCTTTTTGCTGTCTAGAAAAGTAAAGCAAAATGCTTAACGTTACGATTTTCTATCGTACCTATTCCACTTCAGTTTATGCTCAAATATACTTAAGAAAAATATGAGAAATAGGTCATGTCTTCCGCTTTTTCCAACAAATGTGTGATCCCATACGTATATAAGAAATTTCTTTTGAGTTTTATAAACCGTTAATCAAGAGATTCAGTTTCTTAAACTGTTTCGGTTTCTACATCAAAATTATGAGTTCAGTTTTAGTAAGTGGTTGACATTATATTGCATCTGTCTTGGATTTATGAAATAAATGCCCGTTTTTCACATTATGTCGATTTAAATACAAATGTTAAAGTAACTACTTATAATTGCAGAAGAACTGGATATTGATTTCTAGAGATAATAGAGCTTTTCCGCACAACTGAAAATCCATTAGATGTTTTGCACTACTCTTTGTTTTGCTCAATTTGATTCCTCGTTCAAATATCGCCTTCACAAGTTCCATTGTTCATTCTTCCGGCAAAATTAATATTGTAAGTATAATAGCGACATATTTAAACATGCACACTGAGGGAAGCGACTGCTCCTACTCTTCTTACTAATCTGCCATTGTGTCTGATAAATATATGAATGTCATTTTCATACAAAATAAATCAGTTATAGCTATGTGAGGAATTGTCTTCCTGAAACAACTTAGTAATTTATTTAACACCTGAATTTGAATCGACATCAATTATTTGAAATACTGGAAATTGTTTCATATATCACAAACAAATGTAATATAATGCTACTCTATAATCTATGATATTATACACATTGATTAAATTGCCTTATTAATGTCAACTTGTAATGAATTAGTGAAGATCAAATTAGATAATGCATTTCATATCAATTACACTTAACACTAAATGTTTTTCGGTTCTTCAAAATATAATCTCCAATTACATTGTTTTTCTTTCGTTGTTTCAATGAATATAACATAGCGTTGGAAAGCACTGAGGAAGGGTTGTATGGTATTTTCACTTCCTATCTGCTCCTCAGTTTCGATTAAAATCATGCGTTATACTCGTTTTTCTATACCTGAGTAGCAATGGTTTCTTTCTAAACTCTGAGCTTAATAACTTCTTTCTTTTCAAGCATAGCATCGTATTTCTGAAGCTTACGCAGAAGATTTACTCATGACTTCATCAAGTCCTAAGGATTTCACTCCCATTTCTTTAAGCTAAATGAAGCTTTCGGTGTAGCCCCAAAGCCATAAACTTGACAATGGGGACTGGACTATATAGATGCACTTACCAGACTGTTGTTGATATTACCATCTAAATAGGATATTTTACCAAGCTCTCTCCTTCGAATTCATTAGCTTTGAGCAAAATAACTTATTTTCCTGTTTTTTTACATATGACATAACCAGAGAAATAACGACAACATGCATAACCATTTCGGAGCTTCTGAGCTTGAAAGGAAGAAGAGAAGTGACCTTAAGACCGAAGAATTGGCCAGAATATTTGAAACAGAGTGGACTCTGCTTTACTCACTTGGAAATGTATTGTTTAATTCCCTCTGATTGAATTCCCATAACTTACTACACTCAAATTTCACTTACAAGGCTTCGGCTGACCTAAGCTCATAACAAACGACATTTATTCAATGCACTGGCTACTGGAGTTGAATTCAAAAGTACGTAACTGTAATGTGAACTTCGTAATAATACACACAGCCCTGCGGTATATGTAAACTAAATCCGGAAGAATTATGTAAATTTCACAGTATCTTTAATTATTAGTAAGCTGAATATTTTCAGATGGTTTCTACAAAGATTCTGAGTTCTAGTATATTAATTTGCCTCTCTGTAACAAAGATTATTAAGAGGAAGAGAATAGGTTTATTTATTAATGATTACAAATTGATGTCGTTATTGAACATCAGCTTCATATTTTATAGCATCTACAATCTTTCGTTGTCTATTTCCTTGATCGCATATTTGGACAGGAGTAATATATGTAGCCATCATTTTTCTACATAAACTAGATCTAAAAGATGTGAACGTACAAAAACAGTAATTCCCAGAGGTATCTACATTACTATAGACACTATGTTATAACTATCATGTTTGCCTCCGCTAACATGGGGTACATATCAAATATTTCTTCCGCATGTTTTCAGTTTCATTATTTTTCTAAAACTGGAAGCAGATTCTTTGAATACGTCTAGCAGAGTCAGAATATATCTAGAGCAACTAAAACACCAAATGCTTTTTGCACCATAGAAAGTACAATAGTCTTTTCAGCGACTTGTTTGTCGTTTAGTGTTACTGAAACACTTATCTGTAGTTTTCATAAGAAAAGTTATGCATAGATACATTTTAGAATCATTTATTTATGATGCTGTGAATCCAAGCTCTGCTTTCAAATCAGTAACAAGTATTTTGTTCATTACTTTCTTTTAACCCCGTAACATAGCGTTAGCGGTTCTGTAAAAGCGACTGATAGAATATGAACCAGGCTTTAAAAAATAATAAATACTGGGATCGATTATTTCGACTAAAAATTCTTCAAGGCAGTGTCCCAGCATGGCCACATTCTGACGACCAAAACAAGTGAACGATAAAAGATACTGGAACCAGCTTTTTATTCAAATATGATGTTGTTTCGAGAATAGAAAGTGCAGCTTCGTTTACAGCATGCCATCAGCCTATAGAGCTCGCATTCACTATTTTACTATGCTATTCAACTACTATCAATACTGAATTTCAGATATAGTTTTAAAAAACTACACACACATTTATACATACATACATACATACATACATACCTCTGAAGATTATTTTGAGAGAGTGACATATAGAAATAAAATAATATTAGATTTTGATGCCATATAAAGTGACAAAATAATAATGTGAAATCTAATTAACGGCAGCAGAAGCAGTAGTAATACTAAAAGGAGCCCCGGCGACGCGAAATCTCGTAATCTCGCAGTTTCGGCGCCCGTAGCAGACTATTCTAGTATGCCAAAGATATAAACATGAATGCCTTTATGCAATGTGCGCCCATATGAGAGGTTCTCTCAAAGTAAATAATGCAGTATTCACAGTTCTAATACAACATCCACGTTAATTTAGATATCAAAATGAAATCTACTTGGTCAATTTTCTTGCTTTTGTTTGGTCCGACTATAGAAAAATAATAATTGTTCAATACGATTACAGACAGACCTCATTTTCTTCTGGCCATTAATACCATTTCCAACTATAATACAATATAGTTGTAAAAAGCCAGAGCAACTGAACTGCATGGAATAAAAAGAAAAAACACTGCCACCCATGTGAGTAATTCGTAATTTTAAACCGCAACAAGTTTGTATTGGGAACACTGATGATATTAAACCAGACGTCGTTTCATAACCCTTTCGTGTACAATTCTTTAATCTCTTACAATTTCCTGTAAGTTGGTGTGAACGTTTTGATGAAAAGGATGAGGAGAATAAATCAATGATAGTATAAATTATGAAGCATTTTAACCTATATATGAAGAGAATGCTGCAAAGAAATGAAGCAGAAGCCAAAAGTATGTTGCATTTGTTTATATCTGTGTACACATCGATACAATTGGGATAAATCTGTGTTCTATAATGGACATTTCAATTAACTGACAAAATATATTTCTAATATGATTTATAATCAATTTAAGAAGTTGTACAGATCAATTTAAGTAGTTATACAGACCAAATTAGATTGTGTATTTTATATCATTTCTACTGTAAAAATATGTCATCGCCAAGTATATAATTACCAAGTACATCGTTCAATTTTGCAAGACGGAATTTTCAGTCATTCTTTGTGACAAATCGATCGTGACCTTGCTGTTATTTTCTTGCACAATTTATATCGAGCTCTGCTCTTACAAACGTCCGGCCTATGCTTTACTTACAATTGTATGCATGGTTATTACAGTAAAATCTATGTATTTAAATACTTTCGTTTTAAGTTCCCTCAGTATTGAAATACTTTCTCTGCAGTTTCTGTTTTGTTTGCAAACTTTGCAATATAGTCGCTATTGTTCCTACCTGAAAAATATTCAATGTTATACGTTAAATTGTATCTCATCAACATACTACTTGTACAATGAATTTTTCTTTAGCCAACTATCATATCTTGTTGATAGAGTTGTATTAATTTCAACAGACATTCATAGGAATTCGATATGCTTCTAGAAACTCTAATCAAAGGCATGCGATTATACAATAAGTATGCATATGCATATACGCAAGAGTGATCAAGCTGTCATCCAAATTACATTTTCAGCTACATAATTTGTTGCAGCCTGTAAAACAGAAATAAAGGCGGACAAAAGATATTTATCTTGAAAGTACAAAAACAGAAATCAAAAACTAATATAGTTTAATTATAAAATAGATTTTTGGAGATACGAAGTTGAATGAGCTGGTAAAATTTGAAATGTTATTAGATCTTTTTCTTAGCAAAAGCAATGTTTTCCTATTTTATATTATATTTCACTAAAGTAACTTTATAGCATGTGCACAGCGATAGGCATGATGATCGTATGATACTAGAAGTATTTCTTTAAAATGTTTACTAATATACCTATTTATATAAAATATAGTGTTTTTCAGCGTCTAATAAGCCTGGCCGAGGCTCACGTCGTTACGTTTATATCATTCAATATCGCAGATTATATATACATCTCCTATATAAAATACACCAGTGGGGGGGGGGGGTACAAAAGATTTAACAGGAAACTTCAAACAAACATTAGTCATTCCGGGATGAACAAGATCTGATGAAATAAAAGCATGCGTTAAGTCTTCACTCCTTTGGAATAAAGAACAGAAATTCTCCTTCAATACTAACGTGGGGACCAATATGCAGAACAATTTTCAACCTGGTTCTTCCATGATCACAAAGAATAATTAAGCGGTACAGCATTGAGAGAAGAGGGTAAGAATTGTTATGCAGTGCCCTATATTGAGGGAAAATGAACCAATCCTTCTGAACATGGAAGATGAACCAATCCTTCTGATCATGGAAAATGAACCATTCTTCTGATCATGGAAAATGAACCATTCTTCTGATCATGGAAAATGAACCCTTCTTCTGATAATGGACTCGATCCAACTGGATTTAATTGGACCCTCCTACTCTCCTGGACATAGCGAATCACAACATATATGCTTTTCTACTCTAAGCACAAGGCCCGAACATTTTTAGGGCGGTGGGGCCCAGTCGATTAGATCGACCCCAGTACGTAACTGGTACTTAATTTATTGACCCCGAAAGGATGAAAGGCAAAGTTGACCTCGGCGGAATTTGAACTCAGAACGTAAGGACAGACGAAATACTGCTAAGCATTTCGCTCGGCGTGCAAACGTTTCTGCCAGCTCGCGGCCTTCCCAACCGCAACAGATATCATTAATTTCTTCCACTATCTAACCTATATTTCTCGGATGACAGAATACCCAACTCATACATTGTTCACTCGATACGTGGCTTCAATAGCTGTGATATCTCAGAAACAGCTATCAGAGACTATCTTTACCATTTTGTACTTTTTACCATTCGGTATGTAGCTCGCTGCCTGAATAATAATAATAATAATGATGATGATGATGATAATAATAATAATAATAATAATAATGATGATGATGATGATGATAATAATAATAATAATAATAATAATAATAATAATAATAATAATAATAATAATAATAATAATAATAATAATAATAAAGAACGGCAAATTCCCCATATGCCAACAACAAAATGAGACCATCGATTATGTTGTCTCCATGTGCAGTCTGCTTGCGCCTACAGAGTATCTCAACAGGCATGATAGAGCTGCACAATATATTCACTGGATAATATGCAAAAACCTGAACTTACCCCATGATAAAAACTGGTGGGAACACAAACCACCCCCAGTACTTGAAAATGATTACATCGCACTCCTCTGGAACTTCAGCATTCAAACTGACAGAAAGATAGACGCAAATAGGCCAGACATAATACTGAAAGACTTCAGACAAAAATCATGCCTCCTCATTGATATGACTGTCCCAATCGATATAAACGTATCTGTCAAGACCTACAAAAAACTGAGAAAATATAAAGATCTTGAAATAGAAATTAGCAAAACGTGGAACCTGAAGACTAAAACAATACCTATTGTCATAGGTGCCCTGGGAATGACAGCGAAACGGGCTGATTACTACCTAACTCAGGTACCAGGAAACCCCAAAATGGCTGAAGTTCAAAAGATAGTGTTCATGGGAACTGCCCATATCCTACGTAAAATACTGTCTATGTGATCTCAAATTTTAAAACAAACACAATTTTGTTAAGGTTTCTTAAACATTCTCGAGTACAAATCCAAATGTACAAATTCAAATATATGGTATGTACAAATCCAAATATATGGTACCCTAGGCATAGCACCTACATGAACTTCTAACTTGTCTCTTGATGTCTCTGGGTGAGACTTGGATCCAACTTGTACAAATGCAAAACAAAAGTCAATAATAATAATAATAATAATAATAATAATAATAATAATAATAATAATAATAATAATGATAATAAGACATTGTAAGAAATGGAAACAAAACTGGAAGAAAAGGTTAATGATAATAACAATCTTTTCTACTATAGGCACAAGGCCTGAAATTTTGGGAAAGGGGGATAGTCAATCACATCGACCCCAATACTTGACTGGTACTTAATTTATTGACCCTTAAAGGATGAAGGCCAAAATTGACCTCGGCGGTATTTGAACTCAGAACGTAGTGACAGACAAAATGTCCTTCAGCGTTTCGCCCGACCTGCTAACGATTCTATCAGCTCATCGGCTTAATAATGATAATAATCCGTTCAATTAAAGGCACAAAGCCTGAAATTAGGAGGAGGAGGGAGGGGACTAATCGATTTCATCGACCACAGTGTTTAACTGGTACTTAATTTATTGACTACGAAAGGATGAAAGGCGAAGTCGATCCCGTCGGAATTTGAACTCAGAACGATTAATAATTATTTCCAATTTTTGCCACAAGGGCAGCTTGGAGGAGGTGTTAACGTCTCTACCAGCTCGCCGCCTTAATGATAATAATAATAATGGTTTCAAATTTTGCTACAAGGACAGCAATTTTGCAGGAGGAGACGAGTCGATTACCAAACGTGTTAGTATTACTGCTATTATCACCACCATTACCGCAGTTATAATCATTGCTTATATTCAGTAGAAAGGATTATTATAATCATTGCTTAGATTATTACTATTACGGCTAGCTAGCAGAATCTTTAGCACACCGGCCAAAATGCTTTACGTTTTGAGTTCAAATTCCGCGCAGTTAACTTTCTTTTTTTATCTTTTTGGGGCCCATAAATTAAGTACCAGTGAAGCACTGGGGTCGATTTAGGCAACTAATACTCTTCCCCCAAATTTCAGGCCTTGTGCTTTTAGTAGAAAGAATTATTATTACTATTATTGCTCGGATTATTACTTCGGTAATTTTTATTTTTATCCATCGCTTTACCGTATATGTTCTATCCATTATTAATGTGTTTTATTCGTAAATGTCACATTAGTAATAGCAAATCCATCATTGCAATTATCTATTAATATAGGTTTATTACAATTATGAATATTATTAATGGAATTACTAGAGTTACTATCAGTATTATACGTAGTGTATTTTGTTATCCGTTTACCCTCATTCTTAATGTGATGGCTATTAATATGATCATTAATTCCTTTATTACCGGTGCACTCAGCTTTAACTGAGTTAACACTAAGTGTCTTGATATGTATATTATTATGTTTATTTTTGCTTTGTCTATTTTTATTCCTTTTATTTATCCTTCATTTGAACGGAGCTGCAAAATCTTAATCGAAACACCCATTATTACTGATTTTCAAATACTTGTAAGATAATATCAAAATTGACTTAGGTAAGTTGTTGTTTCATCAGATTTTCGATAAGAGTGAAAAAGACCCGATTTAAGATCTAATTTAGCGTTTAGGAAGCTAGCGACCATAAGATTTTTCTTAAAAGTGATGTCTAAATTACAGCTCCTAAAGAACTTTCTTAGTTTATTCCTAGTTCCTTCAATGTCAATTTTACTGCTGCTCAAGATAAATAAAGCGTCATCCTTATATGAACCACCGGCTAGTTTGGATAAAACTTCGTGCAGAGAATGCGATAGATAGATACCAACGTGATCAGTGACCGAAGTAAAATCACTGGATCCCATCGTTATATCAAAATTGTTTGGTCTATTATTCCATAACTTTCCCTCAAATTCAATAATAGTACGTCAAGATAGTTGTAAAATGTCAATGTGATTCTTAGTAAGAGAGAAATTCTTCCTAGAGAAAATATGGGCCTTATTGAGAAGCAAAGGTGAAATGCTGGAATAGAACGAATTTATATTAAATCGAATAAAAGTGTACATTATAACCGAGAACCAGCGTATGACTTCACTAGTAGTTGATCAAATGTTGAAAGAAATGGCAGTAGAGAAAGAAAGACCATATGATGAAAGAAAAAAAGTGGCAGTAGAAAAGGATATTTAGTATTTACTCGTTCAGTGCAGCCCTATAACTGTAATCTGCAAATTACCCCACGAGTATCACAATTGATGTTATCCAAAGTTGATTTGGGTATAATTTTATAGTTCTTGCGTAAATGCTTTAGAAGATTTGAACCTGTATTTCAACCTGTACCGCAATGTTATTCTAAATGAATTACATGCGAACAAGTATAGGAATATATATGTGTGTGTGTGTGTGTATGTGTGTGTGTGTATGTGCGTGTGTGTCTCTGTGTGTGTCTGTGTGTGTGTGTGTGTGTGTGTGTGTATGCTTGTGCATACGTACGTACGCATGTATGTATGTATGTATGTATGCATGTATGTATGTATGGATGGATGGATTGATGGATGGATGGATGGATAGATGGATGTTTTGGTATATGTATATTGTGTAGATGTATGTATGTAATATAAAGTCTGTGTGTTCTAAAGTCAGATAAGTGGCGACAAACTAGTCTACTTAACGCTTTGTCTGGTGTCTTATCTGTACCACTTCCTTGGTTGCCTGCAGATTTTTACATTTTTGTTTCATTATTTTAACTTTTCATTTATTATTTTTTTTTTTACAACCACGCATTTTCCCAAATCACCAGCCAGGACTATAAACTAATTAAGATAGCAATTTGAAATATAAGGTAGTTTTGAACTGTTGCCATCGTGTATCTTATCCGCTCCCTCTATAAATTCTTTTGTACTTCTCAAAGGTTTCTCTTGTTCCACCATGTAGATGGTGAGCGAATCACCTTACGTGTTTGTTTGATTAAAATTGACATGGAGATGGCGGATGGTTTTGCCATGATGTAATCTATAAAGGCATCAACAAAATTCTGCCGAAATTGTGAATTTTGAACACCACTTGTCGTCTTCCTCTGCATATGTTCAAAAGATGCACGTAATATATATAAGCATAAACAAACAGAACAAACAGAAAACACGTCCGAAGGAACGCAGCAATTTAACGCCTTTAACGATAATATTGTTCCCTGTTGTGGCATCAGCAACTAGAAGCCACCGTTAAATATCGCGCACACGAACAAGAGACCAAACAACAAAGAGTGAACATAGAAACATGACATGAAATAAATACGCAGTGTACAATATACATTATACAAACGAAATAATATTCAAGACGAGACGAGTCGCGAATGGACAAGGGACAAATACGAAAGCAAACACGACTGAATGCGGACATACAAACAAAAATGAAATAAATAAACAGTAAGGCCTTAAGGCTCAGATATGAGACGAAAATGTGGGTAACGCCAACAAGAGTATCTGAAAGGATTAGAAACGTAGGAAACAATGGAGATGCAACAAAACGTGTTGAAAGTGGAAGACAAGAAAAACACGACCTGTCGGCTTCTCGTCACTGACGCCATTAAAGAGAACTGACATTATCGTTAATGCTGTGATCATTTAGACGATAATTGACGGGGATTTGGCGACATTCTGTGTGTGTTTTTTAGTTGTTTATGCTTATATATATTATGCATGTTTCTTAACATATGATTTAACGTAACAACACGCACTCTTATGTTGTTGTACAGATAGATAGATAGATAGATAGATAGATAGATAGATAGATAGATAGATAGATAGATAGATAGATAGATAGATAGATGCGTTATATGTAACAGAAGCATTATTAAACTAAGATATCCATCTCTGTACCATACTTAATGAAATCCATCGCGAGAAAGCAAATTTACAGTGGTATCCGTTCGGTTATGATAACTTATAAGGACCTACTAGTCATATACACCGGCAGCAAATTTTATTTTTACAAAATGTTGAAACTATTTATACTCAATAAATTATATGTCGAGAGCAGATTTCAAATGGATAAATCCAGTTTTTAGGTTCCACTTTGTAGCTTGGGTTCAAAAGTTTTCAGCCTGCTTCATGGGAATATTTCACTTTACTGTCTTATATTTTTGTACATTCCAGGCTTTATATCAATGACTTGTAGGGACGTGGTATATCATTATACAACCATAATATACTATAAAATATATTAAACGTTTTTATAAATCAGAACCGTGCTCTATTGTGTTAGCAGTGCACTTTACATAACTTAAGGTTATCTCTACAGATATTCTATAGAAATTAAACAGCACCGATTTTTGTTACACTTCGTATCTCAGACGTCAGAAGATGAAAGAAAGGGTAATGAGCGTATATCTGTAGAGATAACCTTAATAAGAGACGTAAAGCGCGCTGTTAATACAGTAGAAGACGGTATTGAATTATAAAAATAATGTTTGATATACTTTTAAGTGCATTATGGTTTCATAACGAAATACCGCGTCCCTACAAGTTATTATTATCTATGTAGCAGATTCCAGGAGTGGGTACGGTATATAAAATTGGTATATCCAATAAAGTTACACCGCTGTTTTTAGTGGTAATTTAAGCAATATGGTCATGGATGATTAAGGGGTTTAGCTGGGTGCTGATGAAGGGCCAAAACCCCCTGAAATATGGCATGTGCCTTAACAAGTGATTCCAGGCTTAATTTTCTTTCACTGAAAATTAATGACAGTAAAGTCGGGAATATTCAAAAATAAATTTCATGGTCCTGAATAAGTGAAATTGAATACTTAGAAGTATGTTAAACATCAGTAGCACGCAAAACAAAATGCTTAGCGGCATTTTGTCCCTCTTTACGTTCTGAATTCAAATTCCGCAGAGGTCGATGAAATAAAGCTAATCAAAAACCTGGAGTCGATGTAATTGACTGACCTCTACCCACAAATTTCAGGCCTTGTTTCTATAGTAGAAAGGAATATTATAGGTTTCTGTAAGGCGGCGAGCTGGCAGAAGTGTTAGTACACCGTGCAAAATGCTTTGCGGCAATTCGTCCGAGTTCAAATTCCGCCGAGATCGACTCCGTCTTTCATTCTTTTTGGCGTCGATAAAATAAGTTCCAACTGAGCATTAGGATCGATGTAATCGACTTACGCCCTCTCCCGAAATTGCTGGCCTTGTTCCAAAATTTGAAAACAATGTTACAGTTTTCCGTCTTCATTCTTCAACAACGTCTTTTAAAATATGAAAGAAGCATCGTAAAAAATAAGATATTTTTATTATAAAAGAAAATCATACAAGCTAACAACTCATTTCAAAATTTAAAAAAGTAAATTAGGCTTTTCTTCATTAACATTTTTATATAACTTTTACTTTTTGTCAATGTATATAATTTAGTTTTTGCCCGTTGCTTAATCTTTTTGAGAAGAAATATGTTTAACTTTTACATTTCTTAGTTTTTGTCTCAGTAACAATTAATTTTTTCGTCCATGAAAAGCGTTGCCTGCAGAATTGTAGGCTGGCAAGGAAAAATGCTAATGCAGCATCATTAATATTCTTAATTGATTGAACATGGAAAGGTGCAGGATAAGAAGCACTGGAAGCTAGAATGTACTGCCGTCGAAGTTGGATTTCAGATTTAAATACTATGCTTATGGGGTTGTTCGGATCGAATAATGGAGGAGAAAAATTAAAGAGAAAATTAGGATGGTGGAAAGCATGTTGGTAATGTAGTTAAATTTGAAGGGCCATTTTATTTGTCATATAACACTTTGTCATATGTATATCTAATTAGGATCATACCTAATGGTTTCTGCTGAGTCAGAGGAGAATAAATTAAATTTTTTGCACTTTGAGGAAGTGTTAATCAAGCTTTATAAAGTTGTTGGTTTTGGGAAATAGTTTCCTGGCTTCAAGAGTCTAATAATGTTGGATTTTCAGAGCTTCATGGACTTAGATTCCAGGCTCTTTGGCTTTAATGGGGATAAAATTTCATTTCTAAGCGGGACAAGGAGTTAAACCTACTAAAACCTCTAAACCATTTGTCTCCCATTATTTCTTAGCTGGCAGGATGGTACTGTCTATTTGATTCTTACAAGGCAAGTTAAATAGTTATACTTCAACTCTAACTCCCCACCACAAGATGAGCTCGTGTTTTTATATGTCTCAATGCCAGCTCAGTTATAGTTGGAAAAAGCATTACAAATTGTTGGTCTTATTAAAATTTTGAAAGAAAAGCTACATCTCCAATTTATAAGGGTGCATCGACTTCTCCCATTATCCACTGTATCTTATAAGGAGTAGACACAGTATAGAAGCTGAGGCTTAAAAGGAAATGATAAATTTTTACATTTCTTTGAAATTAAAAGGACATTCCATTTCAATGAAACTTTTGTTGCAATTCTTTGGAGCTTCCACTTGTGCACTTTTCCACGTTCGCTTAATTAAGAATTTTCTCAATCCTGAATCTGTATTTCCTACTAGTATATATATATATATATATATATATATATATATATATATATATATATATATATATATATGTAGTCATTTTATTATCTTGATCTTATGATATTTACTTTGTATTATATTATACTTATTTACTGTACTTTTAATTATAATTTTTTTCTATATCTGACAGTGGATTTTCATCGATGAGTTCATAAACCTTGGTTCTTTTCCCTAATACTATATATTTATATATATTGATACTGTGAAACTTAATTTAATTTTAATTTTTAATAAATTGATTTTAATTGAGTTTTTACCTGTAATTTGGGATTTTATCCCTTATATTATATATATATATATATATACAAGCTTCACGAAGCTATAGAAGAGAATTTCCCAAGAAATTCAAGATACTCTTCGATTATTAATTCCCACTGATCAGGATAGGGGTTTCTAACACCAACAATTTTTCACAAATCATCTCTTCGCATAATGATAAGTTGTTAAATACAAATCCACTTGATGAAAATAGTAACATCGACATTGTTAACATTAATCATTCTCTCAATAATAATAGCAGCGGAATTTATGAAACTATTACAGTCTAGAGAGGAATTACCGAACACACATGATGAACGAGGAGGTAAATGTAGGCACCAAAGTGATTTTACATTTAGTAATATGAAATACTGAATCCCCAACCGTTAAATCAAATAACCACATAATTTTATTTCTAAAGTAATTGCATAAACTATATAAATAAATAAATAAAAACAATATCTTTTAAAAATAAATATATGAATTAAATATTACTAAAATTATATAATAACAAATTATATATACCTCCCAATATAGGTAAAATTGAAAATAATAATAGAGGTTAATTTACAATTAAAACTATATATAGTATAATTACCCACCTTGGTACTATTCACCTATAAATACCCATATTTCCTACTATCTCCTTCCTCAAATCTCCATTTTAGTACCAGCAAAAAAGGAAGATATGTATTTGAATTTTTCTTGTTATATATCAAATTTAAACACAGACATTTTTAGTATGATGTTTAATCTTATATCTCACATTCTGTATTTGACATATACTTGATCTTATAAGATTGATATACATATATATATATATATATATATATATATATATATATATACAAGAATAAGGGCAGGGAATCGTCAATTAATAATAGAATTAATAATTAACAATTTTACCAAGTAGTTCAGTATGAAAAAACCTTTATCGGTAAAACCATTTATCATCATAAATATACAGGGATTAGCATTGAGTTGCTTCTCCAACATACTGAAAATTTGGAAATAGCAGTCAAAGAACTACTGATTCTAAACTACAAATTTTTCTCTAAATGGATGGCGATATTTATGGCACACATAGAACAAAAAACCGGAGGGGAAAGCATAAACAAAACAAGTCTTTAGTTAATCGGATACGATCGTTTCATGGTTAAGAGAATGAAAAATCCCTATTCCAATCCTCAGTCCGATATTCTGATAAATTTGAAAGTGTCTCTAAAAAATTCACGGTCATTTTTGGCCATGCGACACCAAAAATCAACGATAAGAAAGGCACTTACGAATTCATCGGTTAGTGAGTTCAGGCATCCCATCTCAAAGAAATCTATTCCATGTGCGTCACAAATAGTCCCGTATGAAAAAAGTCCCGTGTGAAGGGATTACGGTTTAGCCACCTAACTTAGAGGTATCAAATATAAAATATACAAGAATAAGGGCAGGGAATCGTCAATTAATAATAGAATTAATAATTAACAATTTTGCCAAGTAGTTCAGTATGAAAAAACCTTTATCGGTAAAACCATTTATCATCATAAATATACAGGGATTAGCATTGAGTTGCTTCTCCAACATACTGAAAATTTAGAAATAGCAGTCAAAGAACTACTGATTCTAAACTACAAATTTTTCTCTAAATGGATGGCGATATTTATGGCACACATAGAACAAAAAACCGGAGGGGAAAGCATAAACAAAACAAGTCTTTATTTAATCGGATACGATCGTTTCATGGTTAAGAGATTTTTGATGTCGCATGGCCAAAAATTACCGTGAATATTTTTAGAGACACTTTCAAATTTATCAGAATATCGGACTGAGGATTGGAATAGGGATTTTTCATTCTCTTAACCATGAAACGATCGTATCCGATTAACTAAAGACTTGTTTTGTTTATGCTTTCCCCTCCGGTTTTTTGTTCTATGTGTGCCATAAATATCGCCATCCATTTAGAGAAAAATTTGTAGTTTAGAATCAGTAGTTCTTTGACTGCTATTTCTAAATTTTCAGTATGTTGGAGAAGCAACTCAATGCTAATCCCTGTATATTTATGATGATAAATGGTTTTACCGATAAAGGTTTTTTTCATACTGAACTACTTGGCAAAATTGTTAATTATTAATTCTATTATTAATTGACGATTCCCTGCCCTTATTCTTGTATATTTTATATTTGATACCGCTAAGTTAGGTGGCTAAACCGTAATCCCTTCACACGGGACTTTTTTCATACGGGACTATTTGTGATGCACATGGAATAGATTTCTTTGAGATGGGATGCCTGAACTCACTAACCGATGAATTCGTAAGTGCCTTTCTTATCGTTGATTTTTGGTGTCGCATGGCCAAAAATTACCGTGAATTTTTTTAGAGACACTTTCAAATTTATCAGAATATCGGACTGAGGATTGGAATAGGGATTTTTCATTCTCTTAACCATGAAACGATCGTATCCGATTAACTAAAGACTTGTTTTGTTTATGCTTTCCCCTCCGGTTTTTTGTTCTATGTGTGCCATAAATATCGCCATCCATTTAGAGAAAAATTTGTAGTTTAGAATCAGTAGTTCTTTGACTGCTATTTCTAAATTTTCAGTATGTTGGAGAAGCAACTCAATGCTAATCCCTGTATATTTATGATTATATATATATATATATATATATATATATATATATATATATATATATATATATATATATATATATATATATATATATATATATATATACTAATTTATATGTATAATGTATAATTTTGAAATTTTAATTCTTAATATTACGAAGTATAATATTTTTTTTAATTTTTAAATCTTAATTTTTAATCTTTGGTGCTTAATTGTATAGCTTATTTGTAAAGGGATGTAAAATTAGATATTTATTACTTTGAAATAGAACCTGAAGATGTGTTGGAATAATTGTAAATCTGATGATTGCATATATGTATTTATATATGTCAATATATAGGTATAGAGTTGCGTATATGTATATATGTTAGAATCTTCCACTGAAACACGTGTAGTCCCTTCATATTTAATAAATATAAGTATTAACTAAAGTAGGATATAATTAACGAAGTGTAATATATAATATTATATATTATATATATTATATATTATATATTATATATAGTATATTATATATTATATATGTCTATACTGGCACTTTCTGGAAATCTCTGACTATTTTCTGTTCAACATTTAACTATCAAAAATCAATATTAACTTCTAACTTAACCATTCGAAAAGTGTTTATTCATCTGGCTTAATTAGGTTACGACACAATATGGACATGGTCCTATATTTGGATTGAATGATCAATAAATAAAACTATTTAAAAATATTATTACACAACATATAAGCAGATCAAAATATAATGTGGACAAATTAAAAGATAAAACATTGTTCTGATTGTGTCAAGAATATATATTTGTAATGGTATGATTGAATCTACTAAAATGATGGCCTAATGATTTAGAAGAAAAATGACAACATTTGGGAAGCAAAGAGAATTAATGAGAGAATTAATGAGAGATATTCAATGAAAGTAACAGTCTTGTTGTGATAGCAATGTGAAGATAATTACATTAATTTTGACATTAGTTTCAATGGTGTGTTTAAGCTAAAGGATAATAGTTATTTAGTTTGTTGGACTGAAAGTCAAATATGATTAGCCAATGGACTAATTCAACTAAAACTACTTATTATATATTATATATAGTATATTATATATTATATATTAAATCATATATTATAGATTATATACTGCTGGAAATTTTGGTTATATCCTTTAAGTATTATTTCGTGATGTGTAAACTGATACCATGAGTTTACTGTCAGATATACTAATTAGGTTATTTTTGTATTATCGGAAACAGAATACCCGCATAAGATTAATCCACCAAAATTGAATTAATATATATCCTACACACATATATATATATATATATATATATATATATATATATATATATATATATATATATATATATATAGAATATATATATACATATTTATTCTATATCTATATATTCTATATATATATATTTTCTATATATATATGCATATTCTATATATACATATATTCGATATATATATATTCTATATGTATATATATATGTTCAATATGTATATATGTTCTATATATATATATATATATATATATATATATATATATATTCTATATAAAATGCAGTGTACATTTAATACACATTAGAGATGCCCACTTTCTATGGAGTGCCTTGTGCATATATGCCGATCTAGGCTATTTCGCTGATGGTAGTTGGCCTTGCAAAATAAAAATTTTATTTTGCTAAAATAACTTGAAACCTGGTTCGAAATATAGATGGTAAATGTTTTTATCTTTCATTCGTTTCGAAATTCTCCCTAATTTTGTGGTGTAGAGCTTTGGCTGCTCTTTCTAGCGGGTCAGATATCCTTTTCTGGGCATCTCTAATGTGTATTAAATGTACAGTGTATTTTACATGAATAATATATAGTCTGTTGACTAATTTCTTTTCTCGCTACACCACTGGTAGTAAACTAAATTTCTTAATTTTTTTGCTACCCTAAATCTTATTAATTATATTCTCTCTCTCTCTCTCTCTCTCTCTCTCTCTCTCTATATATATATATATATATATATATATATATATATATATATATATATATATATATATATATATATTATATATATATTCTATATGTATATATATATATATATATATATATATATATATATCCTAGATATATATATTCTATATATGTGTATGTATATATATATATATATATATATTTCCACTCGTACGGTATTCCACAACTTTACTTTATTATATATATATATATATATATATATATATATATATATATATATATATATATATATATATATATATATATATATATATATATATATATATATATATATATATATATATATATATATATATATATATATATATATATATATATATATATATATATTATGTGTATTTCTTCTATCTTAATGAATAAAAATTCTTCTGATAGAATAAATGGGTTAATAGAAACCAATGTAGCAAAGAACACAAAATAACTTTGGCTTAGTTCCTGTTTTTAAGGCAGGAACTCCTTGAAATTTTGGGTATTTGAGTATATTTAAGAATTTAGATAATAATAAACTAAGACTATTTATAAACAATACCGGAAAACATTCTAAACCAGAACCTAATAAATATGTCTGAGTAGTTCTTCCTTACAGTAAAAATGTAAAAACAAACTTGGTATCCCAGTTCCAAAACGCTATAAATAAGAACTTTCCTAAACACTCTCATTACTCCCAAGTCATAAATACACACAAGGTCAGATTCGGTTTCTCTAACATGAAGAACATTTCGCAGATAATATCTGCACACAATATGAGGCTTTTGCATCCACTAGAGAGTTCAAACAGTAATATCATTGAACCAAACATTATTAACCCTTACCAAAATAAATATATTTAAAGTTTGTCTAAAATACCAGAGCGTCATGTTCGTCGACACCACCCCTAGAGGCGAACTGGCGTACCGCTTTAGAAGGGCCCTAGACAAACTTAAGTTAAGAATTAAGGTTGTTGAAAGACCAGGCAACCCTATCAAATCCCTTATCAGTAGAACATACCCTTTTAGTAGAACCCCCTGCACTGATAGGAACTGTACCGTATGTAGATTTAGCCCACAAACGAACTGTAAAGCCAGAAATGTGGTCTATAGTATAAGATGTATAGAGGGACGATGCAGTAACAAGACAACGACATATGTAGGCGAAACAGCAAGGAGCATAGGGGAGCGAGCAAATGAACATTGGAGGGAACTTAAGGAAGGGAAGAGCTCATCAGTTCTGTACCAGCACGCTGAGCAAGAACATGGAGGCTCACTTAACAACATAGAAATTAAATTCTTATCCACACATAGCAGAGACGCAGCACTTAGACAAATTACAGAAGCTACACACATAATAGAAGATAAACCTAGCCTGAATAGGAAACTAGAATGGAACACTAACGCACACCCCTAACAAACCACAAACCACAACATATGACAATACGTTCCCCATAAACCAATAACAATATGAACAAAATATAATGCAATACATAGATAAACAAATGGAATTAAATACTACATACGTTAACAAAATTAAATTAAATACAAACAAAATAGATATAAAAACATGAACAAATAAATAAATAAAAACAAAAACAAACGAACATGTATTAACAGAGGACACAGATAATACAGGCACTCCCCATACACACACATGCACTTACAAAAACATAGACACATTGAAGGATACGCATGCGTAGACACATACAATAGGAATACAAAATACAAAATGGCTGATAGTTAGCAAGGTGAGACACACATAAGAAAGAAGAAAGCAAAGGACCACTGATGAGGTCACAGAAGTGTGACGAAAGATCTCTGGCCGAAATAGGATTAATGTAATATAATGTAATATAAAGCTGAAGCAAATTAACACCAAATATACAGTGCGTGTGTTTTTATTGGCTAAACTGGCAATATGACCATCTCCAAGTACAACAACATCTGTTTCAACACACGATTTCACATAAAAAATATTGCAAAACAAATATATATATATATATATATATATATATATATATATATATATATATATATATATATATATATATATATATATATACATATATACATTCTATATATATATATACATATATATATATTCTATATATATATATATAAATATATATATACATATATATATACATATATATATATATATATGCTATATATATATATATATATATATATATATATATACATATGTATATATATTCCATATATATACATATATATATTATATATATATATATATATATATATATATATATATATATATATATATATATATATATACATATACATATATATATATATATATATATATATATATATATATATATATATATATATATATATATATATATATGTATATATATATATATATGTATATATATATATATATGTATATATATATATATATATGTATATATATATATATATATATATATATATATATATATATATATATATATATATATATATATATATATATATATATATATATATATATATATATATATATATATATATATATATATATATATATATATATATATGTATGTATGTATATATATATATTTCCTATATATTTGTAAAGGAATTGGTCAACTGGCATGAGCTGAAATGTTGCAAACAGTAGCAAGTAGGAGTCTTCAACCTCGATAAAATATTCGATGACTACAAATCGATTCGGAGCTAGTTTCTCGTAATTGGTGCTCAAGCCTTTAAAAAAAAACAGAGTTAAACTACATCAGCCTCACGGCTTACCCCACCCCTTTTGTCCGAACGAAAATTAGGGCTTTGCAGCAAATTAGGACGTCAGTGTACTTGATTTCACACAAAAAAATCCGATTTTCATTTGTTTTTTCTTTTGTTCCTTAATACAAATCGTATAAGTGAAAAAATCAATGGGGTGGGGTTGAAATTTCCTTGGCTTCAACCTCACTCCACCCCCGTTTTTCGGATAAAAGATTTCCAGTGATTCGTGGATGGGGGTTCCCCCTCTCCCTGCCCCTTTTATCCGAACCAAAATAAGGTATTTACAGCATATTAAGCATATTAGGAGGTCGAGGTACTTGATTCCACGCAAAAAATCCGAATTTTTTTCTTTTTTCTTAGAGAAAATCGTGCGGGTGTTAATCTAAAAATTTACCCTCTGTTTGTCTTTCTCGCCATTGGTAGACAGGTGATTTGATTCATATGAGCAAGCTTACGGATTTCACCGACGTGGAATTTGGTAAAAGTCATGGTTGAAAATCGATTTTTACCACTATCTGCGGGTGCCTCAGGGAAAATAAGTTCACAAAAACACAGCCATGATCGTGACCAACGTCCTCCTAAAATTGGAGCGACATGCGTGCTAATTTATGGACGAGCATAAATTACGTTCACGTACACACACATCCTGCCTTTTATATATAAATTGATAAATTAAATAAGTGATTTAAAATAAATATTTTAATTGTTGTGTGAGATTGTATATATAATCTGATTATGAAATATAGTGCCTTTCAAAAGCATCTTAAATTTGAAAACTATATCTCGTGTTTAAGAAAAAATCATTTTACATTTTTATTTTTTATGATCGATATCACTGTCTCTCCCTCACACACAATTTTTCTTCACATTATGGTTGAAAATCCATTTTTACCGTTATCCGCGGGTGCCTTGGGAAAAATAAGTTTACAAAAACCCAGCTAATGTCGTGTCAACTGTCCTCCTAAAACTGGAGCGACATGCGTACTAATTTGTGGACGTGCATAAATTACATTCACGTACACACTCACACAAACACACACACACACACACTTCCTACCTTTTATATATATAAAGATAAATATATATATTATATATATATATATATATATATATATATATATATATATATATATATATATATATATATATATATATATATATACATACATATATATTCTATATATATATATATATATATATATATATAAATTTAATGAATGGAGTAAAACGCATATTTTAACTGCATACTTTTATTTCCGACATATGTTTCGAAGAATTACAATTTATGCGATCCATAGGAATCGGCGATGTTAAAAATGTAAACTTCTCATCAGGGAAATGTATGGGAACCAGCTTAAACGTAAGACATTATAACCGAATATGAGAACTATAGTTGGAGAAGGTTATAACGTAATTTATTTGAAAAGACCGTTGGAGATTAGGACGCTACCAGATAGTACGTTGGACAAGAAAGGAAGAAAAGAAGAAAAGAAAAAAGAAAAGAAGAAAGAAAATTCAGAGTGTAGAGTTGGGAGAAAATAGGATGATATAAATCCGATAAAAATTGGAGAGGAATGTTATGTAATAAAAAGGGATCGTAATGGGGGTTAATCTTGTGTTTCTACAAAAATACTGAGATGAATGTATATAATCATTTATACTTATGTGTATGCGCATATATACACACAAACATACATATACTCGAATAAATACATATATGCATACATATATACACACCTACGTACAAACCCACACACAAACATATACACACATACACACATATATATAAAAATATATACACACATATATATACATATATACACACATCCATATCCATACATATATATATATATATACATACATATATATATATATATATATATATATATATATATATATATATATATATATATATATATATATATATATATATATATATATATATACATATATATATATATATAAATATATATATACACATACACACATACATATACATACATAAGCACATACATATACACATGCATACATACACGCGCAAACACACTAATATATGTATATATACACACATATCCACACATACACACATATATGTATATATATAAAAACATAAACATATATATGCACATAAACATACATGCATCTAACCAAGCACATATACACACTTGTTTATATATATTTTTTTAGTAATAATAACAACAAATATATATATACACAAAGATCTATACAAACACATATAGTTTCATACAAAAACATGAATGTATACACACACACACACACACAAAGATACGCGTGTATATACGAACACTCATACACATACATTCGCACACAGATATATATTTATGTATGTGTTGTTGCATGTATATACATAGAGACTCATACGCAATAGTATACACTCCTTAGTACGTATATAAATACTGTCGATGTGTGGTAATTAGTAATAAAGTGGAGGGATATTTATCGGAAGGTAATTCTTATATTAGTGAATGAGATAGTAAATGATTGAAAATTAATTAATAAATAAATAAATAATAAGGTTAATGGGTGGTCTATTAATCTACATGAATGGATTATTTTATTAATATATATGTAAGAAAAGAAGGGCTGAAGTAGGGGTTGAAAGAGTAAAGATTGCTTAAGAAGACAAAGTTAATATTATAAACAAGTTTTACTACAGTAATTCCGTAACATATCTATTAATGTAAAAGTTTTTTCGAGATTTGAAAACAAAATATATTATATTGATCAGTAATTTATGCGTCATATAATGAGTGTTCGTATATACACGTGTATCTGTGTGTGTGTGTGTATACATTCATGTTTTTGCATGAAATTATATGTGTTTGTATAGATTTTTGTGTATATATATATTTGTTGTTATTATTAATAAAAAAATATGTATAAACATGTGTGTATATGTGCTTGGTTGGATGCATGTATGTTTATATGCATATATATGTTTATGTTTTTATATATATACATATATGTGTTTATGTGTGGATATGTGTGTATATATATATATTCTAACAAAACTGTCCGATGAACGGGAACGTGAAACTCAGAGTAACGGTTTTTTTGTTATATTTCTGCTGCTTTTAAATAAAGTATATATATATATATATATATATATAAGCAATGTTAATTCTCTAAATGAAGTATTAACAGTAACTGCACGATAAAGTGTAGTACATTGCCACTTAAGTGTGGCTGACCACTAGGTTACTGTTGCTTTTAGCCCCAGGAGGACATCCTTGGGCTAAAAGCAACAGTAACATCCACCCCTAGGGGTCAGCCACACTTAAGTGGCAATATACTACACTATATATATATATTTGTGTGTTTGCGCGTGTATGTATGCATGTGTGTATATGTATGTGCTTATGTATGTATATGTATGTGTGTTTGTGTATATATATATATATATATATATGGATATGGATGTGTGTATATATGTATATATAGTTTCACAGAGCGTTAAACAGCAGTCCTAATGTCGGACTCAACGCAAAACTTCATGATACAGCTAACTCTTTTCTAATATTCAGACAGTTTTGAGTCCTTCATGTCGGTTTTGTTTTCTGAACTATAACTTTAATCTTTTATGCTCTCGAACGCTGTTGACTGTTCACCAATATACCACTCTGTTATGAAAATACATCGGAGACAAATCGTCAAATTTAGCCGGAGCACCCTGTATGTAGGCGCAGACGTGGCTGTGCAATAAGAAGCTCGCTTCCCAAACATGAGACCGTACGTTCAGTCTTACTGTACGATACCCTGGGTAAGTGTCTTCCACTGTAGCTCCGAACCAACCAATGCCTTGAGATTGGATTTGGCTGAACTTGAAAGCCCAGCGTGTATGTATGTATATATATATATATATATATATATATATATATATATATCTGTATGTGTGTGTGTGTGTGTGTCTGTGTGTGTGTGTGTGCGTGTGTGTGTGTGTGTGCGTGTGTGCGTGTGTGTGTGTGTGTGTGTGTGAATTTTTTTCTACGCCCATAATTATAAAAATATATATATATACACACGGTACAGCACCCATATCAGTGGTAGACCATAAAAGAGAAGTAAGTTGCCCCTCCGTCCGTAAACTGGGGTGGCACCTTGGGCTAGTGCTATCAACCTCTTACCCACCCGTGCCATACACGAACTATTCTTTGTTTATTATATGACAATAATAAGTAAGTTGTATGTGTTATTTCATATATCAATACAGTAATGGCAATTATATGATACACAAGGCTTTGGTTGGCACGGAGCTGTAATGAAAGAGAATTTCCCAACGTGCCGCTCAGTGGGACTGAACCCAGGGCAAAATAGTTGGTAAGTAAGCTTCTCAACCACACAGTCACGTCTATAAAAGTGAGATACATTTTGGATAATATACTCCTTGACACAATATGCTTAACAAAAGATGGGATATTTACGGCGAAAAGACCTTTGATTTTAATATTTACTCGAGCAACGCAATAACTAACAGTGCTACACCATACAGGATGTTCTAGAATCAACTATCTGCTTCAATGAAGCTGAGCAAATTTTTAAAAACTGACAGAATTTTATGTTTATTACCAAAACAAATAGATTTATAAATCTTAAGTCAAACTTTTATTGAAAATGTTCAGCATGTCTGTATCCTTGCATACTTCAAATCTCTCCTTAGCGTTGTGAAACACATTTTGAAGCATTTCAGGAGTTAGCTCCTACACTGCAAACTGAATGTGTTCTTTAAGCTCAGCTAAACGATTGCTCCAGTTTGGAGATGGAGGTAAAGAAAATGATTGCAACCAAATTGAAAAAGGCTGTCATGGACAAACAAGAGGGGTCCAACAGAAATGAGTATAAAATTATAAACAAAATTCAAAATTTACACACTTTAACACATATTAAACATGATATACATATATAAAAATGAGTTTTTAAAAAATGCATCCGATTTCACTCAAATCATCATTAATTCTGGAACACCCTGTACTTACTCGACCGACTAAACGGGGGAGGGAATACGGGGGGCATAATTGAAGGTGGTGAGCATAGCTTCCGGAAGGGGTCATGCGGTCAAACCCAAATGGCTGTGTGTCACAACAGCAGTTTGTCTTTTCATATGAACATTTTGCATTATATAGTTCAAACATGGATGACATAGAAAGCAAGCATGCTGCCGAGCCATGATACATTGCGCAGGATTGGAAACGTGAAATATCAACAGCGCACATGACCCGGTGGTGCGCGGGATGGTAATATGAAGCATCAACAGGGCGTCGACAAAATTTTTAATGTTCTCATTTCCTCTGCCAAATTGGACAAAAAAGTTTTCATGAAATATTATACGCTACTTATAATGCATAAGTAGTGTCAATATTTTATCGTCGGAAAATGGCTTTAAACAAAGATAAAACTTAGTGCAGTATACTCAAATCTGATTAATCTGCATTTGGTGGAGAGCATAGTCGCCGTCGGAATTAAAAAATTTTTTTTTAGTTAACAGGATCTTCGAGGATCTTGATGAATGTTTGTTGCAAATTTGGAGGAACGTGACTAGATACTCTTCAAGTTACGGGCCTTAACGCTGTGAATATGCCTAAAAAGTGCGGTTTATCTGGCCCTGGACCCGCATTAGGCACGAAGTTGAAAATTTTGTTGGCCCATGACACTCCATGGACCCTATATAATGCATGAGTAAAATTTCAATAAAAACGGTTGAGTGGATCTCGAGTTTTAATGACATGACAGACACACATCCTGTATTATATATATATATATATATATATATAACGTGTTTGTATTATTACAACGCCGTACTACTGCAGTATTCACTTTGAGAGATCCTCTCATGTAGACGTACAGTACTAAGAACACAGACATATATCGTTAGCAGTGGAGAACAACTTGTCACTTGAACTGCCAGATCACGTGATTTCAGCATGCATCCTCAGTGGCAAACGCCCTCTCACCGCATGCCATCCTAATCTCAGTGGCAACTGTATATAGAAAAACAATGACCTTTCAGTCACTAATATTGCCAGCTGCCAGCACTCCCTTTAGAAAATGAATGTTAGCGACAGAAACAGTATTAATACCGAATAATAATCTGTGTATCCTATTTCAAGTGCATGCATTATTAGAATGCCGTGTTACTGTGGTATTTGCCTTGAGAGGTCCTCTCATATGGATGTACAGCTCTAAGAGCACATACATATATCGTTAGCAGACAAGAGCCGTCTGGAATGGGCGCCAGAACAACCAGATGACGTGATTTCAGCGTGCATACATTCCTTCAGTAGCTGGCGTGTCTGTCCAGGCACTACGTCACAAATAGCCAACAGGCTCTTTAAAAAAATAAGCAATAGCTCTGTTGTTCTATATATCATTGTAAGTGAGATCTAGCTGGCATGCGGCGAGCGGACGCTTACTACTAATGAAAAGGATGTACGCTGAAATCATATGATCTGGCAGTTCCTGCGCCCATGTTAGTCAGTTCTCTCTAATAATGATATCAGTCTTTGCTCTTAGTACTGCATCTGTACATGAGAGGACCTCTCAAAGTGAACACCGCAGTAACAAGTCGTTCTAATAATACATCCCCTAGAAGTAGGATATAAAGATTGCCATTGGATATTAATACTGCGTCCATCGCTAATATTTATTGTGCATGTGTGTGTGTGTGTGTGTGTCGCCATCACCACACGACTGGACAACTGGTGTTGTCTTGTTCGACTAAGCCCTTCTGTATGTATGCATGTATGTACATGGGCCCGGGAACAGGGGGTGCAGGTGGTGCAAGTGCACCCCCTAGAATTTTTGCGGAGTGCAGAACCAAAATTTGCAGCCCTACTTATTTTACTCAGGTTTACAAAACCGTGAATAAAAAAAGTGATGTGTAAAAAGTACCTTGAAGTTAGGTTCCTTCTCAAAGAACAAATCACAAAAATGAATAACAGAAAAAAAAAAACAAGACCAAATTTGTAAAAGATTTGGACCTGGGTTTGCACCCCCTAAGCAAATTTTGTTCCTGAGCCACTGTGTATGTATGTATGGATGTATGTATGTGTGTATGTATGTATGTATGTATGTATGTATGTATACACTCACAGAGACAATGTAAAGAAGTGTGTATGTGAGTGTAACAAATCTAAACTGTATAATGTCGCTTAAAGATTTGATGAGAAAACTACAAATGTTGCGGTAAATTATGAAAATATTACGTTACGAGTTTTCTTATTCAATATGATGTTTATTTAAATTACGCGACTCCATTAAACGATTGTTATTATAAATTAGAGAAAAGCCGAAACAGTTAGTATTACAATTTATGAATTATGTCTTTTGCTATTGAAGCTAACGCAGCTTTGCCTCCAATAACAAGCCCTCACTTTCACTGGAACACTTCCTCTTTCATATCTCTAAATTAAAAGATACTATTTCCCAAATTCATAAATATCAAAAATTCGTTCAATTCTTAATCTAAAATATGTAACTTTTTTTTCCGTTCTATAAATGAATGGTAAACAGATGTATTAATGTCAGCACTAAAATGTTATCAATATACAAAATAGAGCAATAATATTAGCAGAAGGAAAATTGGTCAGTAATGAAATTACTAATGGTTATATTTAAAGCTCGTATGTGTCCAGTAATTAATTTAGACTAATAATCCAAAAATAATTTCAAATGATAATAAACCTAACATATTCTAATCCACTAATATTAAGCATAACATTGAGAACGAGTCAAGTTTTCGTTAATTGGATATGTAATTATGAATTCGAAATAGAAATATAAGATATAACTATTTCATTTAGTTTCATTAACATTTTATAATTCACTAATTTGAATAAGAATAATGTCACCTATTCGCTGGAAATAAACAGGCTACGCCATATCAATGATTTCGTTTTCATAGTATCTAAGTGGCAAAGTATCTAAGTGGCATAGTATCGAGTTCTATAGCAGTAAACGTTGATATGTAATAGCACATCCAACGAGAGATAAAATCAAAAGACTTCTTTTATATATTCGATATTAATTAATCACTTTAATGTAGCGCCACGCATTTGAAAAGAAAAAATATAGTCGGTTGAATCAATCACGATACGTTAGTAGCACTTGCATTAGTAATAGATATATGAAATTAAATGCCACATTTCTGACTCACGAACATTGTACTCTGTTACTTTAGTTAGTGTCAGCATGTCAATATAGTAAGCGTAAAAGAAATCTAAACAGAAATAACTGTGCAGTAAGAAAAAAGACAGCTCAATGGCTAATAATATTTAAATAGATTTGTGAATTCCTAAGCAGATAAACAGTATTGTACAATGGCTGGCTGTGGAGGCGCAATGGCCCAGTGGCTAGGGCAGCGGACTCGCGGTCATAGGATCGCGGTTTCGATTCCCAGACCGGGCGTTGTGAGTGCTTATTGAGCGAAAACACCTAAAGCTCCGCGAGGCTCCGGCAGCGGATGGCGGCGAACTCTGCTGTACTCTTTCACCACAACTTTCTCTCACTCTTACTTCCTGATTCTGTTGTGCCTGTAATTCAAAGGATCAGCCTTGTCACACTCTGTGTCACGCTGAATATCCCCGAGAACTAATTTCACGAGCAGACTGTCCCGTTGATCGAATCAGCTGGAAACCTCGACGTCGCAAGCGACGGAGTGCCAACACACACTAACAACACAATGGTTGGCGTAAAAAATTAGCATACTCACGCATGAAAAACAGTTACGTTAGTTTTACCTTATTGTGATGAATCACAATAAGTATCACAAACCTAATTAGAAATCATTATGCAGTAAACAAAAAAGTCAACATTATCACAATGATTAAGTCAGCGACAGCATCGACGGTACTTTAAAATTTTTCCAACCGACCAATCAATTCCCAAGCCCCTAAACACCCCGGAAAGCGAGGGAGCTCGCCGTGAAGTTTATATCCTGATAATTTCTCTCTCTCTCTCTCTCTCTCTCTCTCTCTTTCTCTCTCTGGATCTTTTTTTAAAACGGGGGCCACATTTTTCATTAACGAAACACTTTGAAACTTGGAACACTGGTAGAATGTGTCATATAAAACATCTTTTTCTCTTAGTCTTCTTAAAAAAAAAAGAAATCCATAAATTATTCCATGTTAAAGTTGTCGTATTTCTGTAATTTCAACCAATCACTGACGTCCATTCAGCCGATATACATTAAGCGCCGACTACATAAACAAACGATTCTGAAACAATTAACTCTAACCCTAACCCTAACCCTAGGGTTGGGGTTAGGGTTAGGGTTAGAGTTAGGGTTAGGGTTAGGGTTAAAGCAAATTTAAAAGGAAAAAAGCAAATAAAACGAAGAATCGTTTGTTTATGTAGTCGGCACTTAATGTATATCGGCTGAATGGACGTCAGTGATTGGTTGAAATTATCGAAATAAGACAATTTTTTACATGAAATAAATTCGAATACAAAAATATTTTTCTGTTCTATAACACAAAATAGATTAGTATACGAAGTTTGAAAGTCTTTCGGTACCAAAAACACTACGTAAAACATTAATGAAAAATGTGGCCCCTGTTTTAAAAAAGATCCCCCCTCTCTCTCTCTCTCTCTCTCTCTCTCTCTCTCTCTCTCTCTCTCTCTCTCTCTCTCTCTCTCTCTCTCTCTCCCTCTCTCAGTAATGGATTTTTAAAAGAAAAGAAGGAAGTAAAAGCTACCGCCCGAGGGAACACATTTCGCTCATGCATAACCATTATATCAAGCGAATGATGAAAGTAAATGAAGAAAAAATTCAGAGGATTGTTTATATGGATGAAAGCCACATCTTAACTTTTGTCGGGACGAGGATTCATTGTACGATCCAAATGATGAGCACGATCTTACAACTATTGCATATCACAAAGGACAACGGTGTTATTTCATTGCTGCAGTTATAGAAGCCGATCGTAGTATTCCGAGCGATCAACGATCGGCTGGATTGCTGATGGACATGCTTGATATCTTTGAAGGGAAAAAGAATCAAACGAAAGATTATCATAGTATGTTTGATCGCGAATACTTTGTCAAATGGATGAAGCAGCTATTGTTGTCTTCGAAAGGAAGAAATATGTCCAATGCTCTTATCGTGATGGACAATGCCAAGTACCATAAAAAGCTACCCGAAAATACGCCGAGAAAGAACAAGAAAGCAACATTACAAGAAGCGTGTACAAAATATGGAATTGGTTTTGATGGCAACAAAACGAGAGCTATTTTATGGGGTAAACTGCATCCGTATACTCAAGGTAATGTAATTCCTGTTATTGCAAGAATGGCTCAAGGTGAAGGATATGAAGTTCTATTTTCACCACCTCATTACTCGCATTGACAACCAATTGACACTGCCTGGGTTGTTATAAAAGGAGAGGTTGGTAGGTAATACACAACTGACACTACATTCAAAGATGTACTTCAACGTTTGAAAGTTGCTTTTAATTACCTGAAAGCAAATACTGTTCAGGGATGCATCGATAATGCAAATAGGAATCTGAGAAGTTTATGGGAACACATAAAGTCTATGGAAGATGCTTATGTTGACAATGTTTTAGATGAGGATATGGGTTCTAGTGGTTCCTCTGATAACGAGGAAAGCGTTACTGAAGACTCTGATAAAGATGATTAAAAATAAATCCGAATTTTCTTTTCTTGTACCATATTTTTATAGCAAATGTTTAAAATATTGTATCAACTCATGATCATACCTTTGCCAGAATTGTGCTATCAAAAACCCTAGGTTTTGGGAGTATCATGCAACATCAGAGGGTGTGTTAAAATTTTTAACAAGCTTCATTAGAATTCTCGATGTTGTCGTGGACTGGAAACATATTCTGATCATTTTAAGAAGTAGATGAGAAAGCTCTGGACATGCTGACATGCAAGTTAATATAAATTCGTCTTGCTTGGAACGCTGTAAATAATGCGATGTGGTTGGAATGCAAGTCAAATCCATGTCAATTCTGCATGCTAAAGGCTTAGAGAATTTCGTGGACAGTATAGTGGTAAACAATCGAGCATCGCGACAAGCGTCTTGTGCTTTTTGGTTACAATCTCCTTCGAGGTTTATAAAATAAGTACCTCAAAATGTCGACCGAATCAATTCATTTCCTGAACATTGGAAATGTTCAAATGTAAGACCTCACTATCGATTTACTTGAAAAGTCGCAGAGGAATGTCAAAAGAAAAGGATTGTGAAATAATATTCACACGTTTCGTTAATGGAATAAATTAAGTAGTTTTTACTAGAAATCCATACATGATCGTATGATGAGTGGTTATTTCAGTTGTTCTAGAGAACACACAACTGTTTAATATTGATTATCTTGCTTAGATATTAAGTTTTAGGAAACCGTTTAGGATCTTGTGATGTCGTAATGATATTACCTTCCTAAGTACATTACTTACGTATGTAAAATCAAATTGTTTCAACTAGGAATTAAAACTGTATGAATCTGCCAGGTATGTACTTCTTGAGATAAGCTACTTTATGTTCTTCGACTGAAAGTAGTTTTACTATTTATATTGATGTTGCATTTTGCAAAAGCATAAATTTTACAATATCCTGATTTATGCATTCCTTCATGTACAGAATGGAGTCAATATAAACTTGTTAACTAAAAATAATTGGCGAAGGAAGGCTATACAGTGGAAACTTTCGCTAAAATAAAGGCAAAGTTCGATTTCTGTGGGATTTTTACTGAGAACGTAACGAAAATTACATACTATAATCATTTAGCCCAGTTCTCTATCGTTTATAGCAATTATTTGCCCCTTTACCCTCTTAAATATGGTCATGTATTAAATAGATGATTAAATCGAAATGCAGCTGATTATTAGCTTGTATTCCGCTGACCCCGAAACTAAGAAAAGCAAATTTGATCTTGACCGAATTTAATTCAGATCCTACGAGAACGAAACAAAATACAGTAGGTTGCATGTCAGAAATACAGGCATGTCTCAAATTCTCATTCACCTTAAAAAATTTACTCACTATTAAATTTCTAGTCTTCTTCACTTTTTTTCTCTGGGCATTGTGTTACTTGCGCTGTATAAACTGTTATAAAGGTATCATATTGCTAAATGTCGAAGTCTGTTGTAAATTATAAATGTGATACCCTTACCTGAGATTTGTTAAAGGATAGAATAATAGCCAACTGTTTCAATTATAGGCGTCACTTCCAGCGTTGATCTAATGGAGTAGGTGGATCATCCTTTCTCTGAACACTTATTTCTATATATGGTTACGTGCTGATTAATAAGCAAAAAGAAAAAAATGTTTTTAAGTACTTAAAATTATACTTATCATTATGGGTGTAGATTCAGTTAATACCCGTTCCCACTGTTCTTATTTTTGTTCTCTTCGTGGTTGGTGGAGTTAATGTGGTTATTATTAAATATTCTCGCATAACTGCCCGAACACTTTCTTTTTGCTCTCAGCATCGGAAAAAAGTGGCAACCTTCAAGTTGGTTACCTCATCACTGAAAGATTCTCTTTTACTACTAGTTTGGATAAGTGCTTCACTTCTCAGCTAACGAACCTTAAAAGTGAGCAGATATCTTCTGCCACAGAGAATATTTTCTATGATAAATAATCTCTAATTTTCATGTCACTTCCTCGATACGAAAATTTTGAAACAATACACTAACTTACTTCAGCATAATTAAATATCCATCCAATAAGTTACCAGGATGAGCTGTGTTGTGTTAGGAATGTCCAAATCACTTCCAAAATCCTATCTTCTTAGAGCCAAAATAATTATTATCTCTAAACAGCTGCTATAAAGTACTAGATCTATAATAGAATATTGTTTTCACATCTGCACAATGAGCAGCAGTTTCATCCACAGGCACTAAGGCTGCAACCACCAATGGAAAGATATCTTGCTTATTCATAAGAGTATCCTCGCCAACTCACTCCAAAACTTATTGCTTAGACGTATTCTTTCATAATTTTACCTATTTTACCTCCAATACAAAAGCCACATGCCATGTCATATCTGTCCCTCTTTTGTGGTTAGTTGTAGAATCATGCCGTCTATTTCTTCCTTCCCAGAACGTCAACTCTCTAGACACATCCACAGCCCTTTTTCTTACATTTTAAATAGCAGCAGATCAAAATAAGCATCATAGACATTAATCTTACAAGTCTTGGAACCTCTGCAAAGACTATGGGTAGATTTACCTCCTCCCAACAGGAATCCAAATAATATATATATATTTATATGAATAGATATAAGTTGTAATAATTAGATCAAACTGAATTGACATTTGAAAATTATTTAATGCGTTACATCTTTTCGTAATACATAATAGGAAATACATCCTTTACGTAAACCTTAATCAGTTAAAAAAAATTTTTCAGAATATGAAGGAATTGATGGAAATATTTCAAAATATATGGTTAGAACAGTAAGTCAGTTACTAAGTTAGGAGGATGGATATATATAAAGAAGAGAAAGAGGAGATGGTGGGAAGAGAAAAAAGAGTAAAAGAGAGAAAGATATAAAGTGAGATAAGTGGAGAAGGGGGAGATACGAGTGAATAGAATTGAAGAGGAAATGGGACGGTTGTGTTTGCATATAAAAGGATAAAGAGTAGAAGACAGAGGTTAGCAATTGGGGGGGGGGAGACGGGAAGGAAATGAACCAGATGTCAGGGTGTAGTTAAGAGTCGTAGTAGTGAATGAAATTTGTTGTATATGACCTTGAACATAATAATAATAATGATAATAATAATAATAATAATAATAATAATAATAATAATAATAATAATAATAATAATAATAATAATAATAATAATAATAATAATAGTGGGAACACAAACCACCCCCAGTACTTGAAAATGATCACATTGCACTCCTCTGGAACTTCACCATTCAAACTGACAGAAAGATAGACGCAAATAGGCCAGACATCATACTGAAAGACTTCAGACAAAAATCATGCCTCCTCATTGATATGACTGTCCCAATCGATATAAACGTATCTGTCAAGACCTACCAAAAACTGAGCAAATATAAAGATCTTGAAATAGAAATTAGCAAAATGTGGAATCTGAAGACAAAAACAATACCTATTGTCATAGGTGCCCTGGGAATGACAGCGAAACGGGCTGATTACTACCTAGATCAGATTCCAGGAAACCCCAAAATGGCTGAAGTTCAAAAGATAGTGCTCATGGGAACTGCCCATATCCTACGTAAAATACTGTCTATGTGATCTCAAATTTTAAAGCAAACATAATTTTCTTATGGTTTCTTAAACATTCACTTGAACAAAACTGTACAAATCCAAATATATGGTACCCTAGGCATAACACCTACATGAACTTCTAACTTGTTGTCTCTTGAGGTCTCTGGGTGAGACTTGGATCCAACTTGTACAAATGCAAAACAAAAGTCAAACATAAAATAATAATAATAATAATAATGGGGGTTAGAGAGAGACAAGACGTGGTATGAACGCAAACTGCAGAGATTGGCAGAGTCGGAGACAAGCAAAATCCTCTGGGATTTTCCAATCCAAACGGATCAGGTGCTAGAGCATAACAGACTGGATCTAGTGGTAGTGGACAAGGTGCACCAGATATGCTATAAAGTTGACATTGCATGCCCCTTTGACCCACGAATAGTCAAGAAGGAAGGCGAAAAGATAAATAAATACAATCCTCTTAAGTATGAAGTAGCCCGGCTATGGAAAATGAAGAAGGTGAAGATAGTGCCAATTATTGTTGGGTCCTTGAAAACAGAATCAGAAGGTATCAAGAGGAATATAAAGGAAATTAGAATAGAGTGCCCAGTAGAAGTGTCACAAGAGGTTTGCCTCCTTGGCACGGCCAGAATAATCAGGAAAGTATTAGCTCGCTGAAAAGAACGAATAGCATGGTACCGTAGGCTGCAGGTAGTAAGCCCGCTACGCATGCAAGACTCCAAGAGTTCCAACAAAACCTGTGATAAAGAGATAATAATAATAATAATAATAATAATAATAATAATAATAATAATAATAATAATAATAATAATAATAATAATAATAATTAAGAGAACAAAAATGCTGGGCACTGAACAGGAAGTATGATATTGAAAGAAAGAAAGAAAGAAAGAAAGGGCTTGAAAGTGGTAATGGAGGGACTGAAACGGCACCTCGTTGAAAAGAAAGCAAAAATGGTAAGATACGACCAAAGAATGAAGGGATACCATCAGAATAGATTATTCAGAGTAAATCAGAAGAGATTTTATAAAGAAATAAGTGGAGAGTGTACAGATGAAAAGTCGATACCAGATAACATTGAAAGTTAAAGATTTTGGAGTGACATCTGGAGCAAAGACAAGTAGCACACGACGGATACTGAATGGTTGCAAGAACTGAAACAGGAAGAACTAGTCATTTCATTTAGGAATATGAGGAAATTAGCAAAAAATAGGCAATTAGAAGGCCCCGGGACCAGATGGAGTTCAAGGCTATTGTATCAAAAGATTTGGGGAATGCCATGCACGAATAGCTGCACAACTCAACACCCTGTTAAAGGACAACCAAGTAACACCAGAGTGGTTGATAATGGGTAGAACAGTGTTGTGCTTGAAAAACATCGGAAAAGGCAATACAGTAGACAATTTCAGGCTGATATCCTGCTTGCCACTTATGTGGAAATTATTGACAGGAATAGTCGCAGAGTCAATGTACGGACATCTGGAAAAAATGGAGTCCTGCCACATGAGTAGAAGGGTTGCAAGCGTAAGTGTAGAGGTACCAGGGATCAACTCCTGGTAGACAAAACTGTACTTAGAGACTACAAGAGGTGGAAAACTAACTTAGCCATGTTATGGATCCATTATTGTAAGGCGTACGATATGGTCCCACATTCTTGGATTATGGAATGTATGAACCTATTTGGTATTGCATCAAATGTTGAGGGATTGCTTGGAAAAAGTATGGTGAAGTGGAGGACGGAACTGACAGCATATGGAAGAAGTTTAGGGACAATAGAGATCAGGAGAGGTATCTTCCAAGAGGACTGCCTGTCCCCACTGACCTTTCTACTGTGCATGGTACCACTAACACTGATTCTGAGGAAAGCAAAGGCTGGGTATGTATTCAAGAGAGGCCAACAAAAAGTCAACCATTAGTTATTCATGAATGACCTCAAACTTTATGGTAAAGATGAATCCCAAGTGAGTTCCCCCGTTGATACGGTGTATACTTTCAGTGCTGATATCGGAATGGAGTTTGGACTGAAAAAGTGTGGTGTGTTAGTCATGAAGCGAGGCAAAATCAAATGTATAGACGGGCTAACGATACCGTCGGGGGAGGTTATGAAGCAGATAGAAGAGACGAGCTATAAGTACTTGGGGATTTTGGAAATGGATAAATTCGAGAAAGAAATGACAGAAAAATTTAAGGTGGAGTACAATTCGAAATTAAATGGAACAAAATAAGAATGAAGCTATCAACATCTGTGTGGTTTCATTCCTTAGATATAGAGCAGGGGTAATAGCATGGACAGTAGACGAAATAAACAACTTAGATAGAAAGACAAGGAAGTTGCTGACTAGATATGGGATAGTCCCTCCCAAAAGTGACACAGACAGACTGCATGTACAAAGAATAAGAGGATGCGAACACAGCATTAGAGCAGAAGAAAACATAGCATTGTATGTAAAAAAAAATGCCACAGAACCACTATTATTGGAAGTAAGAAGGTCAGGCTTTCGTAGGATGGAAGATTGCAAAGATAAAGTACTGTACAAGCACTTGAGAATGAATGAAATTGAAAATAGGTGAACAAAGAAAAGAAGGCATGGACAATTTCATAGATAAGACAGGCAGGAAAAAAACAGATGCCTATGGAAGACTAAAAGTGATTTAAAATCGAAAACGGAGGCTCTAATCTGTGCTGCCCAAGAGCAAGCATTAAGAATCAATCGCATCAAATACAGAATATACAACACATCAGAAAGTGATAAATGCAGAATTTGTGGACAAAATGGTGTAACCGTATGGCATATTACCAGCCAATGTACGCCAATAGCCTAGAAAGAATATAAGAGACGTCACGACAAAATATAGCAAGGATTGTCCACTGGACACTTTGCAATTTGTATGGACTTGACAGGGCAAAAAAGCGGTACGAACATAAACCCGAAGGCATCATTGAAAATGATGATGCAAAGATTCTATGAGATTTTATGATTCAGTGAGACCATGAGAGAGAGAATAAGAAGCCAGACATAGTGTTAATTGAGAAAGAAAGCAAACGATGATCGATCATTGATATAGCATGCCCAGCTGACAGCAAGGTATGCGATAAGGAAGAAAGAAAAGTCGATAGATATAACAGGTTAGTTTGGGAGTTGTGGTCGCTGAAAAAGGTAGAAGTACTACCAATAATTGTGGGAACCCTGGGAACAGTGAGTAAAAATCTTGAAAAGATCATGGAACAAATAGGGGATGCAACAAGGGTAGAGCACTTGCTTGGAACCACTCGAATACCCCGGATGGTGTTCGAAAAGTAAGGGGTGTTACCTTAGTTCACTGGTAGTGAACAACTGACACCATAGTACATCTCCTGCGTTAGAAGCTGTGGAGAGACAATAATAATAATAATAATAATAATAATAATAATAATGATGATGATGATGATGATGATGATGATGATGATGATGTTAAGATATACACATACATACACACATGCATACACACCTACATATATAAATATATATATATATATATATATATATATATATATATATATATATATATATATATATATATATATATATACACCTATATATACATATACGTCCGACGATATATATCTTGTGAGAAAGGGAAGTTCTTAAAGCCGAAATAGACAAGATCATACAGTAAATATCCAATAAAAGCTACGATGCGTCACACAGTGACGTACCGTACAATCGGGTTAGAGTCAAGGAGGGTGGAAAGAGCCAAAACAGCTCAAATACAATAAGCTTTACGTTCCGCCTGGAATCTAAAAGAATATATACAGAGGGGAAAGGCCTGTGGAATGGTGGATGTTCGATTCCACACCGAGGAAGAAGCCAAATACCAGTCTCTGAATCCCTTCAAAAGCGAGGAGCTGTTGCTAGTCCCTTACTACTGCGGTCAGAGACTGGCGAAAATTATAATTCAGCAGGTGCCTCAAAGCCTATCAGACCAAAAATGAAAACTGGTCTGGGATGACCGAAGAATTCTTCATTCAAACAACACAAAAGAATGTGGATCTCATCTCAGACCAGATTTTTCTTCCTGGAGATAGCATAATTCCTGTAAGGGTTGTTGGAAGAAAACCAAAGTGCTACTTTTGTTTTCACTTAAGCATTTAAAAATCGACTGCTCCAAGCCAAGCGAGAAATAGAGACGGGCTTCCCTCTCTACACCAACACCGGTCACCAGAACTCTAGCGACAGCAGCAGCAGCAACATCACCATCATCAGATTCTTCCATAGTACCTCCAACACCAACACCAACAACCATACCGACACCGAGTTCACCCAAACACTTCTCAGCGCCCGAAGATGTTCTACTTCCCGATGCAGAGAGGATGTACATCACAGCTGGAGAGACGGGCCGCGATGAAGACTGGCAGTTAAAAACAAAAAAACCTAAAAGAGAGAGAAGGAGAAATAAAAATATGGAGAAACAACAGCAACAATCCTCATCCACACAAGATGTGGAAAGGAAAAAATTCAAAACAACAAAAACAAAGAATGCATCTGCACCACCACCTCTATTTCCTGAAACACAAGCTATTGCACACACGCAACAACAACAATCACCACCACCACCACAACAACAACAACAACAAGCACAAAATAAAGACAGTAACATTACCAACTACATGGCAAGAAATTCAAACAATGATGAATTAATGAAATATATAATAACACACACAAAGATTACACCAAAAGATTTGTCATACTCACATTCTCCCTACCTGCACACGTATAAATCATTCAAACAGTACAGAACATATACACACACTTTAAAACCCATTTCCCACAGGAAATCGGAGATTTTCGCCAAAATAACACCAAGAGATTTGCTGTTGGATACACCCCTCCAAACAAAACCAAGTAAGTTTTCCCTGTCTTTTCGTCTCTTTTTCCGACATGATCGTGTACAAAATCGCCAGCGTGAATAGGTCGCCTTTGAAGCGGGGTCACCTGCTGAACGATCTCAGGGAACTGAATGTCGACGTGGTGGCCATTAGCGAAACCAGAATTTCCGACTCACAGGAGTTCCGACCTATTTTCGGTGACTATGGGGTGCACACATCTCCAAGTTGTCCAGGAGCGGGCGGCTGAGTCGCCGTGCTGATTCAGAAAAATCTGGGTCTTGCAATACGGACGAGCTTCCTGGATCCGGAAGGTAAGTCGGTCGCCCTGGACGTGACAGACAGCGAAGGACATACTTTTAGGTTAGTTGCTGTCTATGCCCCGACAAGGGTAGGACGACCAGATTTCTTCAAACGCCTGGAAACTTTCCTAGGAATGTACCGCTCTTTAGGGGGATTGGAATGGAGTTTTAGATGTAAAGTGTGATTGTGTAGGTTTAGCAGATAGGAGAGGAGGCGGGGAAAAGCTTTGCAAACCTGCTCAGACGATTCCAACTATCTGGTAGGTATCAACTGGATTTTCCAGATGTGCCAGTGTGGTCCTGAGCAAACCGCATCGGGTCATCCAGAGCGTATCTAGATAGGGTATTTTGTAGAGTAGCAGATAAGGATAGCATAAGTTGTCCACAGTTTAAAGTAGTCGCCTATACAGACCACAAATTCGTGATCTGTACAGTCGACTTAGATAGGCTTCAGATCGGGTTACTGGAAACTGAAATACGTCGTTGCCGGTGCGTAAAGATTTCAGAAACCGGATTAGTGAACTAATTAAGAGGGCGTTGACGGAGGCAATAATCAACAACAAATGCTGATTCGCCCTTAAAAGGGCGATTAGAATAGAATCGATAAGGTTTAGCAAAGGACTAGAAGTAGAACGAAACAGAATAAAGACAGAGAAGTTAAGAAGTTAGACAAGGCTTCCACCTCATGCGATATATCATTGAAAAAGTGGCTAAAGAAACTGGCACGAGTGGGGCCTTGGTCAATTTAGATCAGTCTAAAGCTTTCGATAGTGTCGACCATCTATACCTGGCGGTGGTCCTCAAGGCAGCTCGTTTCGGGCCTGTATTCAGAGACTGGATCGCTGCAATGCACAGCAACATCTGTTCAGTGGCCAGAGTGAATGGTCACCTCTCAGAGCCGTTCAAAATCATGCGCTCAATCCGGCAAGGTTGTCCCTTCTCGTCTCTTTTGTTCGTACTGACTCTCGAACCACTACTACACAAAGTAGAAGCGTTGAGAGGCAGACCGCGAGACCTAAGACTTGAGAGATGCGTGCCGGCTTATGCCGATGACGTCACCGTAGTAGTGTCAGATCATAAACACATAGAAATGATCGGCACCACTCTCAGAGACTACGAGGCAGTTTCAAGAGTGGTAATTAATCTGGAAAAATCAATGGACTTGCGGTTCGGCACTTGGAGAAGCAAGTCCATGTCGTTCAACTGCGTCGTTGGGCGCTCTACGGACGGACTGGTTAAATTGCTCGGGGTCTGGTTCGGTTCGGATCTCCAGATGGACAAAAACTGAGACGAGATAACGAGCAGAGTGACTACTCTCACCCAGAAATGGGCCGAGAGACAGCTATCGCTGAAAGGTTGGGCAGAGGTGGCTAACGTGTATATCGCGTCCGTCATGTACTATTGTTTGACCTCCGTGCTTTGTCCTGACCACGGTCTGTTTATGCTGGAGCGTATGCTCTTGCGCTTCTTGTAGAAGGAATGCGTCCCGATAGTCAGGCTGTTTATCTGCTGTCAGCACCCGCTGCGTTGTAAACTGGGCATGCTGTGGTTGATGATGCGCTAAGGCTACAACATTTCAAGTGCTTCCTTGACGGTGAACAGGTGTGGTTGCCGTTCGCCAGACACGTATTTCCACAGTTAGTTTCCATAACAAAGTTGCAATCCTGGATAAAACCGGGGGAGGGCTTTCGGAAAGTGGAATGTCTTCAAGCGCTCACAGCTCTCAGCCAATCGGACAGTGTGATGGGTGGAACGTCTACTTTTTATAAAGGATTAGTGGAGCAAAATTGCGACGACGTTCTTTCAGAGAACTTAGGCGTCGAAGAAAATCAGCTACTTGCTCTTTTCCAGAGAACTTTCGGGCCGGGACCAATGGAAATTTCCAAAAATATCTGGTCTGGCAGTGCTACTAGGGAGCTTTGCCTTTACGAGATAAACTTTACAACCACGGAAGTGTCATCAGCCGAGCATGTCCGAGATGCGTGAAGTACGACGAGATGGTCCTGCATGCATTCGTCCAGTGCTCGAGCATTACTGACCTGTGGGTTTATGTCGAACACCTGCTGTCGCGTGTGGAACGGACCAGGCTCTCAATTGAATACATCGTGAAGATCGCCCTACCGCCTTCCTTTAACCGGGAAAAGTCACCTGCCCCAAAAGTCAGGGTATCCATGGTTTTTATAGGGTTTTTCCATGGGCAGCCCTTGAACGTCTCCTCCCTATTGATGATTACACATTGTTGATCTCCCTTTATTATTATTATTATTATTATTATTATTATTATTATTATTATTATTATTATTATTATTTTTATTATTATTATCATCATCATTATTATTATTATTATATCAGTCTTGTTTACATGCAAAACCCTCACAAATACACACGCTCACACATACACATATTATTTTTGATTTGTCCTGTGCTGTCGATAACGTATTTCTTCATGTAAACCCTTGTGGTTAATAAAGGAATCATCATCATCATTATTATTATTATTATTATTATTATTATTATTATTATTATTATTATTATTATTATTATTATTATTAAGAAGAAGAAGAAGAAGAAAAATGAAACTTTACTATTGTTATTAATGCTATTAATAATATTATCATAAATGACTCAAGTACAATACTCACTGCTAAGTGCTTTATCAATATTAAATGTGTGTATCTTGCTTTACATATAATTTGGTATACTTATTTAAGCTGCTTATTTAAGTGGCACAATCGTCTGAGTAGATGTATACAATAAGGAATAGATCCTATTTTTGGCCAACGTAGTTTGCATAATTTGAACATAAATCAGTCAAGAAAAATAAATCAGAGTGACCACTGGCACGCATCTGAACAACATATTCAAATACAGGTATATCAAATACTGTACAACATAGATTCTAGATTTATTATAATTATCTCCGCTTCTATGTGTATCATTGAGATTATCCCCTCTTCTTGAGTGCAACTTGAAGGTGCTGCTATAGGATGTTGGTTCCTCTTTACAATATATTTAATTTTCTTCATATGATATTCCTACCCTAACATGCATTTTATAGCTTTTCCCATTCATTGTGCTAGATCTGTTATCTTTGTATTTCAGGAAATTTGATTATCCTTATAAGTGGATAGACCGCTGGAGAGTGTAATTCTACATCATTTAGTACTCGTTGTAGCTGTTGTTGCTGCAGGTGATTCTCTGTTTCATCAACGATTGTGGTTGGAAGAGAAGGATTTAGTCTCAAGGTTCGCCACTAGCAATCAAACCATGAGCTCTATTACTAAAGGCAAGCCTCTACAATTACTCCAGAGATAAGGAAGGCTCAGTATGCTCCTGATAGTAGATTTTGGAGAAGTCCTTTCGGATTGAGGCATGAGATCTGCTACATTGAACGGGGACAGAATTATAGAATAGTAAGCCTCGTAATGAAAACAATATGTGAAGAAACAGTTGGTATTCATGCGATACACACTGGCAAGGAGATTAGGCATCCAGTGTTTGAGGCAAAGAAATGTGCAAGCTACATTGGGCAAATGGATGAGAATATGACACAAGGATGACTGTGATAGTTGAAAATATTATGAGGTCATGAAAACAAGAGCGATCAGGAAAAATATTGATTGGTCTACTCTTTATAGCTACAAATCCCTTTATAATACCCTTTCATCTCAACTGATAAAATTATTCTCTTGATGATTAACCAGCTACTTGTAGAGAATTTATGTAAAGGTATTGTAGACTGTGTGAAAGCATTTATAGGACTGGTGATTGGGTTTGAAGATTCATAAACTTAAATCAGGGATGTTTTGGTGGCTTTCCACATAAAAAGAGTTCATAAAAATTCTCACGTCATATATTCAATATGCAACAAAGATTCCTATGCGAAATTACCTGTTAAAATCTTTCACTGAAACTATTTGGCAGGTGAAATAAGCAACAATGTCTATTATATCCACAGATGCTTAGATTGCTTTCTGGAAAGAGTTTGTAATTTAGGTTGTGGGCAAGGTAAAAGGTTTCATCAGATTATAAAGAGCAGGTAAGGTTGAGTATACATTGATTATTGCTGGAACATTCAGTGTGGCCGTTCTGTTCAATCTCATTCGAGAAAAGTCTATAAAAGATTATTTGATATGTTATTTTTACGTCTATTTTTGAGTTACAATTATTATAGATTTTAACGTAGTACTCTTTCACCTATAATACTGAAATAAACAGCTTTAGTTATATGTAGTTGTTTTAATAGCTTGTAATATAACATGAATTCTGTAGTGTTTGTATAAAAATAACAGATAATTAATCTGATAAGGAAATTTACATACCATATTTTTGGAATCAGGTACTAAAATATAAATAGCAACCGCTGTCCCTAATTTCATTGTTCGAGTGGATACATCAATATACTCAGGAGTCTGTTATATGTATAAAACCAGAGCTGAAAGGATAAAAATAATGGTGCATTTGGAATCAACGGCTGAATATACCGAAGAATATATCCGACTTTCGCGATGGATATTAGTTACAGAAAACTTGGTACGAAGGTATGCTACCCGGGTATACAGCATTGTTAGAAGCAAAGTGATGAAAATAGAGGGATTACTTTCCTGCAGAAATGTGTGTGTGTATGTGTGTGTGTGTATTATATGTGTGCATATGAATATGTATATGCATTGCAATTAATTTTGCTGTGTTTGCCTCTATGTGTAAATATGTCTCTGTATACGTCTTTATATATTTACGAATGTCTGTGTGATGAAATCATATAACATTGTTGAATATCAGTTTTCCTGAGAAATGTGTATCCATGTGTATACACGAACATACATAACCGTTTACATAGTATTTAGAAACAAGCCTGAGGACGGCAAAAATAGCAATGAAAGTAACACTTATTACCAGCAGTAAAGACAACAAAACGCACTTTTAAAAGTTTTTATATTAGCGTAAGTGTAATCAGTGAAGACTATCAAATCAATACCAATACATACATGGTACTTTATTTTATCCATCACGAGAAGTTAGAAGACAAAGTCAACCACTGTTGAATTTATAAATTAAAACATTGGCAGTCGACAAGTAAATATTTGTTGGAACGATGCGATTATCAGAGTCTATTGTTGCAACAATTTTCAATGTAGACAGTTCCTGCCACAGGATTCCCGTCACCTCTACACACCCATACGTATGTGCATTACTACTTCAGCAAATTCTAAAAATACTGTCATCTCGCTCAGTTCAGCCAAACGTAAATAAAACATAGAATAGAATAGTACACATTACCCGATAAACCCCAACCATGATAATGGTATGCACATCACCAATAATATTTGGCAAACACTGACAACTTTCAACCAAGTTCAATCAAATTCTCTACATCTACTTCCGCTGTGGTTATCACCAGAATACAGCATAGAACGACACAGATACATCAAGGACAGAACAAAATATCAAAGTTACCAACATCACTACTCCAAAATATAAACTACTGCACATTGAAGTGTATCGTATCTAAGCGGATTTCTGGCTAGCACTACATCGTTCAACCGACTACATACTGCTATGATAGGAATTGCTCCACCACCCCAGTCCTTCTGCATCGGAATGTTGGCACCGGAGAATTCTCTCTTAGTTTGTAAATATTTAGAAGGACCACTGCGTTATTTCCACCAGTTTCAAGAGTCCATAGACATAGCCCCTGTCTCGGGGGAAGGGGAGAAAAAGCCCCAATAAATAATAATTTCGAATTTTGGTACAGGGCCAGCAAATTTGAGGGAAGGAGTAAGTCGATTACATCGACTCCAATACTCAGCTGATACCTATTTTATCGACCATGAGGGTGAAAGGCAAAGTCGACTTCGGTAGAATTTAAACTCAGAACATGAAGACGAACGAGATGTCGCTAAGCATTTTGTCCGGCGCGGTAATGATTCTGCCAGCTCGCCGCCTTAACAAACGAATAAATAATAATAAAGCCTTTGCATATGCTACCGTTTCTGTCATTCCATTCCCGAACAATAGCAATTATAACCTTTTTGCTGCATCATCAACGCTACCAAAGACAATACATTCGAACGAATAGTGTGAACAAGATAAACAAACCTGCCTCAGCAGCCACAAATAATAGTAGCGACAGTGACAACAGCAGTTAAAATAGCAACACCGCCAAGAACAATAGCTGTAGCAAGAATGACATTAAAAACATGAAGCGATAGAACCGCTAACTGCCAACTCGACAGCAAATAGCTTATAAACACTGGGGCAATAGTTGAGAGAGAGAAAGAGAGGAAGAAGTGATAAGAGACGGAATGAAGCGAGAATGATGATAAAAGACACGAAAAGCGGGAGAAAGTGTAAAATAAAAGTGAAAAAAAAACTGCGATTTTCAGTAAATACTGTTTAACACCAGCGAAAGGTGTAGTATCAGAGAGAGAGTGAGAGTGAGCAGGAAGGGAAAAAAGATGGTGAGAGAGAGAGAGAGAGAGAGAGAGAGGAGGGGCGAGAGAAAGTATGTAGAGGGCAGTGAATGAAAGGCGAAAGAAGATGAATTTAAAGAGGATGAGGAGGGGCAGGAGAAGGGGAGGAGGAAATATCGAGAAATAGTGTTTTCTTTATATATATGATAATAACAATCACAACACTAAAAAAAAGTTGTAGAGAAGATAACTGTAGACTGCTTTCCTACAGTACATCCAACCATTTTCTAGCTATACTTTACTTTCTCTGCGTGAAAACTTTACGGGGAGAATTTTATTCTCCGAATCATTCCACTTTCTTTTCGTTTTTCGCTTCCTTTTATTTTGTCATTTTATTTTATTTATTGCACTAACTTTCAGAATCTTGTACTGGCTTCCGTAATTCTATTGTGACTTCTTATGGAACGTAAACGTCCACAACATAATCCTTCAAACAATGTAAACATACGCACATACAGGCACAGATACACTCGCGTGCGCACACATATACACATGCATGCACATATATATGATAAGGTGTGCTTCCGTACAGTTTCTATCAACAAAATTCCACTCACGTTGTACATACATGCCGAAGGTGTCAAGCAGCGGATCAAACCCTGAAATATGTGATTGTGAGATGAACTTCTTAACAACACAGCTCTGTATTTATATTACCATAGGACCCCGAATACTTGGCCTTGAGATTTACATGTGAGAATTTTTTTGCTATAGCGACAATTCTCTCAAGCCCTCTATCTTTATAATAATAATTGTTATTATGATGATTATTATTATTATTAGGGACTGAAGCACCACCAGGTTATTAGATTAATTCTACAACATTCCATGAATATGTATTAATTAAGCGCTTTATTATTTATTAACAACAGTTTCCTACAGTAAAAGTAGCTTAACTTGCCATTTTCTTTTTTCAAATAATTTATTATTTCATTTTGTTGAAATATCAGGGAATATTACATCGTACTTTCAATACTGTAAAACTCTAAAACTTTTGATTCTTTTCTCGATATATGCCATTAGTAATACTACCTCACAACTACTGCCTAAACTCGGAATATTCCTAAAACTATTGGTGTGTATTCGACGTAATTTGAACTGCTGCATCCGGCAATGTGCGGAATTGCCAATATCAAAACAAAACCAAAATGAAGTGAAAAAAAAAAGTTTCCAAACAAACAAACAAAAAAAAGAAAGAAAGAAGCACACAAGAAGTTAATGAAGTTTTTAAAAATTATATTGGCTGTTGATATTTCTTGTACTTTGTTTACATTACTTCTGATTTTACGTTTTCATCATTTACCTTCTTTTTTTTCACCTTAATGATAATATTGCTGCATAAGGTCTGTAACAGTTTTTATACATTGTTGAAAGATTTTATTTAATATTTGGTATGGATTCGAGTATACAGAAGCAAAATCTGTTCTTAGAGTCAATGTTTCGTTCTTAGACGTAACATTGAAATCTAGCAATAAACGGACTCGCAACACCAGTTAAAAAAGAAAAAAAAAATTCTTTTGCCCCGCCCCCAAATATTTGATGTTGCTAAAATATTCTATCAACAGTAGCTTTCATTACTATTTTGCATTAATCTGCAGTATTTATTGTTTTATTTCGTATGCATTCATAGCTGAGAAGTCAAACGCCTATAAAGTCGACACTTTAAATTTATATTTTCTCAGCGTATCAGATATTTTATTTTCAACTAATTGAAATAAAATGACTTATACACGCAATCACGAAGAGAAATCATATCGCAGAGAGAAAGTGAAAGAGAAAGACAACCTGATCAATGTACCTGTTCATTTCTCACTTCATTCCCACTGTCCACACCTGACGTCTTAAAATCAGAGAGCTAGTTAAGATACGCACTGACGGAACTAGGTCTGAGGAACTTGGGGTGCGCTGAAGTTCGAGAGGTCAAGATTGGGAAGGTGGGACAAAACAGAATAACACACCTTCACCGTGAGCTGAAGCGGAAGGGAGGGGAAAGTCGCGCCCCTGCGTATCCCCCCCATTTCAATCACTAACGATATATATTTATATCTTATACACACACACACACACACACACACACACATATATATATATATATATATATATATATATATATATATATATATATATATATATAAAGCGCACACACATACAAATAATGACTTAAGCAGATGGATAACTAAGAAATGCCAAAGATATATATCTGTTCATTTTAAAGTTTTGTTAACAAATTATACTATTTTGTCAGAATGTAACAAACTACCGAAGAAGCATAAACGTGTTTAAAGAACGATTAACATAATTTACATTTTTGAATAAAAAGAATAAAAAGAAAAAACGGAAAAAGAAAACAATAAGTTTGTGATGGCCACCTTTCGACAAATTTTTCGGATATTTTCCACCTTCACTTCGTTGGTACTGATAAATCGCCATCTATTACAGGAAGTTTCAGGAGTAAGTAATTGATTTTTCTTGTTTTTCTTTTTGTTTTTACATTTGCATTTACGTCTTACGTACGTGCGAATGAATATATATACCTGTGTATGTGTGTGAATTATGTATGTATGTGTGCGTTTGTGAATATCTATCTATGTTTGTACGTATACATTTTTGTATGGATGTTTATATGTAAGTAGGTATGTAGGGATGTACGTATGTATGCATTGTTTTTAATCTGTTTAATTATCAATCTGCTGTGAAAGTATACATGTATATATATATATATATATATATATATATATATATATATATATTTGTGTGTGTGTGTGTGTGTGTGTACTTATTCATCTAATATACATACGTTCACAAACAGATTTTTCTTTTTGAAGTTGTACAATAGATGACTATTAGCAGTTTATTCTTATCCTTCTTATTACGTTTACCAACCGACTGCAATACTGACTATACACAAACACACAAGATATATGCATATACATATTTTATATACACATATAACTTGTGCACATATATATATATATATATATATATATATATATATATATATATATATATATATATATATATATATATATATATATATATATATATATATATATATATATGTATATATATAATTGTCCGATAACTGATTGATAAGAGGTGAGCATGTTTAAATATCGTGTGAGGTTTTTCCGTGTTTTCCTTTGTCGTTCTACTGTGCAAAATTTTACTCTTATTACACACACACACACACATACACACACACACACACACATACACACACACACACACATACACACACACACACACATATAGGTGCACACAAGTACATATACATATGCACATACGTACATGTATGTATGAATGTGTGTGTGTGTAAGTGTGTAAGAGAGAGAGAAAGAGAGAGAGAAAAGTGAAAGAGAGAGAGAAAAGAGAAAGAGAGAGAGAAAATAGAAAGAGAGAGAGAAAAGAGAAAAGAGAAATAGAGAGAGAAAAGAGAAATAGAGAGAGAAAAGAGAAAGAGAGATTGACTATATGCATGTGTGTATGTATGTATATTTATATATTCTAAAATCTAAAATTATTTACATCTATTTCTTGAACGTGTGTTGGCTTGTATTTAGCAATTTTTCATTTATAGTTTAAATTTACACGCTCTCTCACTTCTTTTTTACATACATTTCGTTTGTTTTCGTAACTCTAATTGTTATTGGTGGATTTCATTTTACAGTGTTTATGAATATAGTTGCTGTTTATAAATCCCGGCTCCTGTTGTCTTAATTCCACGTTATCCATAAATACGCAGGGCAAAGACATTCCACCTATAAATAACCCATATTTTTGTCAACTTCTGTGCAACCGGAACATCATAATCTTATATATTATTTCCCTTTTAAGATAAGTATCAATATTGAAAGGGATTGGGATGTGCGCAGAAGCTCCCTTGCAATTCGAGTCTTGTAGTGTGTGTTTTGTAAAAGATGCCAGCTAGTTAGTAATATGATACTTTTTAATCTAACCGCCGCCAAGTTATTTTAATTGTCATCCCCTCTAAGTGGGTATACATGCCGCCCAGCTGAGTTGTATTACCGTAAACTTAACTACTTTCTAACATAACGCCTACTTATCATGTTCCTAGTCTGAACTAACGATCCTATACACATAAATACATAAGTGAATACATATAAGTACACACCACGCACAAATAAACAGATAGACACACTCACACACACCGGCGTATATATATATATATATATATATATATATATATATATATATATATATAT
>NC_142935.1:74694112-74696612 GCF_046866305.1 Octopus bimaculoides
TTGCTCTACGTGTTTCGGTTCACTTAGCTGTTGGTATAGATAAAAGATATTTTGAAAATAGTTTTAGATGAGTGACCTCATTATTATACATTTCTGGATATGATAGATTTCAATTGACGTCACCACACGTGTGAAGAGAGGAATATTTAGTTTTGAAATCTATACTTTTAAGAGGATGATTATTTACAATTTTCTGCTGGTGACCGAGAACATCATTTCTAGGGTACCGAACTTAGCAACAATTCAACTAGGATATCATGACACTGATGATAATTTATTAAGATATTGCTGGGTAGCGGCTGTGGTAAAGCTGACCAAACCAGTGTTAATGATGTCCCAATTTTATCATTTGCGTAAAGATGCAATGATTAACAAAGTAATTCAAACTTTATGTACATTGGTGTGTAGATTTAGGTATGTGTGAGTATTTGAATGCAAAATATATTTGCTTATGCATAACATGTAAATGAGAATCACAATTTAAGATATCATGTGACATACACATAGTTGTATGGGTATTCATTTTGTGACTTCAAGTTATATGTTTTTTGGCACATGCGTTCGTATGTGAATGTAGACTCATATATATGGATAGAATGAACTCTCTTTACGCTGCTGTATTACGTCACGCTTCTTATGGTCACGCCTTTGCATTCCAAGGACAAGATTATCTATAAAACATTTGAATCCTTATTCTCTCTGTAAAAAAAGGTTTACTCTGCTGCGATTAGGTTTATGAGCAGCAGCTGCCCTTAGATGTTATCAGAGATAGCTATATTACTACAACAATACGCAAGACATATGAACGTTCAAAAACCTTCATGGAATATTTCCCTCAAACATTCTACTGAATTCTTATAAAACTAAACTGAAATGATATTTTGTAAGTGAAAATAATAAAACGTACAAATACCTTATTTAAAATCAGCAAATTGTGACATTTTATACGAAGTTAAAAACGGGGTATACCATCAGAATATTAGACATAAGTGCTTCTGCTGATCATAGAATTAGTTTGCGCTGATAGTAACTGAAGCACATGTCTTTTAGTTCAAATAAACCTTGAAGGTTAGAGCCATCAGTAAAAGTTGTGGGTTTAATTCAATTCGAAGATAGGGCAGTAAATAAATGTTTTTTTTTTTAAAGTTCATCATGTGACTATAGTTAGTTGTCTAAATGTCGTAGTGATATTAATAGTTTGTGTGTGTATAGGAACACTGAAAATACCTATATAATTGCAGCACAGATTAAGGGTAGGCTATAATCGCATTCTCGGTGTAGAGAATATAAAACGATCTATAGTGAATAGAAACAACATTCTTGTACGCACACATTTTACTTTATTAAGACTTATATTGAAATATACACATATGCTAATTGAGTGTGAAGGAATGTATGAAAACCAGTTAATCCATGCTTAATTCATTACATTAACCATAAACACGATACGGTGACAGTATTGTACCTACTGTATCCAGAAAAGATTTAATGTGCTAGATATAACTAACAGGAAATAAATTCTTTACTTTAAAAAAACTTTGAAAGCAAATGTTATTGCCTTGTTCGGCAATGATTTAATCTCACACGCAGTTAAAACATAATTCTTGAAATAGATAAGTTTAGTAGAATGGAATAGATAAGGCTGACATGAAGCACTGAAAGGGGTCGTTACAGATACTGATAAATAAACTGACACAACGTGAAGAAGCTTTAAAAAAATTACTGTTCTAATCTTTCTACAGTACAACAGCAATTTGCTTAGAGTGTGGTTTGATTCAGAATATCTGTTTTAAACTTGTTCTATTGATAGTTGAGTATCTAACTGTAGCAGCATTCATACATGCATATGCATCCGTGTGTGTGTGTGTGTGTGTGTGTGTGTGTGTATACAAACCCACAAACACAAATAAACACATTGGCAACACAATAAAAAGTTATCACCTCGGAATATAACTATATATATATATATATAACTATATATATATATATATATATATATATATATAATATATATATATATATATATACACGCGCACATACACGCACACAAACAGTTAAAGAGAGAGAGAGAGAGAGAGTAAAGTCTCTTACACCTGTTTCTGGTATTCCTGAGCAAATGGAATAACCGGGCTGTTTGATACTTTACTTATCTACCATAAGTGTTCTATACTTTATTTATACTTTATTTGTATTTTATATTATGAAGCAGGTACCACTTCAAGCCGCTTTGGATAGGCAATTTCAAACTCCTCATTCCCATTTGCCCTTCAAGCAGGAGTTTTAGCGGTAAACTGATCTGATCTCTCATTGAACAAGCATATTAATCGACGTCTGCTCCTTGCATTTCCTATACATTTGTAAGTGTGTGTGTGTGTGTGTGTGTGTGTGTGTGTGTGTGTGTGTGTGTATGTGTGTGTTTGAGTGAGTGAGTCCATGTGTGTATGTGTGTGTGTGTGTAAATGTATCGATATACCATCAAAATATTAGACATAAGTGCCTC
>NC_142935.1:74704112-74706612 GCF_046866305.1 Octopus bimaculoides
AGATGATAACCAAATCAAGTCATTAATTGAGAATAACCCACTTTGCAGAACCCGAGAATTGGCAGAAAGCCTCAACCAATCAAAATCCGTCGTTCATGCGCACCTGGTAAAGCTTGGGTACACAAATCGTTACGATGTTTAGGTACCACATCAGTTGAGCGAGAAAAACCTTTTGGATCGCATTTCCATTTGTGATTCGCTTTATAAACAGAATGAAAACGCGCCTTTTTTAAAACAAATTGTGACAGGTTATGAGAAATGGATTATTTACTGAAATTCTTAGAGAAAGCGATCCTGGAGTAAGCGACATGAGTCACCCATAGCCACCCCAAAAGCGGGTCTTCAACCTAAAAAAGTCTTGCTTTGTGTCTGGTGGGATTAGAAAGGAATTCTCTACTATGAGCTTCTCCCAAGTAACCAAACAATTAATTCTGAGAAATACTGCACACAGCTGGACGAGTTTAAACGCAGCAACTCAAGAGAAACGTCCAGAATTGGCCAAAAGGAAGGGTGTTGTTTTCCAACATGATAATGCAAGACCGCACATTTCTTTGGGAACCAGGCAAAAATTGCTGCAGCTCGGCTGGGATGTGTTACCCCACCCTCCATATTCACCAGATATTGATCCTTCGGATTTCCACTTATTCAGGTCTCTGCAGAATAGTCTTAATGGTAAAAATTTAAATTCCTTGGATGACGTAAAAAGATACCTTGAGGAATTCTTTGCTATGAAATCACCTCAATTCTGGGAAGAGGGTATTTTCAAGTTAAAGGAAAGATGAAGACGCATTGTGCAACAAAATGGTTGATTAAAAATGTAATGGCAAGTATTTATTGACCTTTTTCTTTCCTTTAAAAATCGGTATGGACTATCCGCACAACCCAATACAATAAGACTAATCTCATAAGCGTTCCCATAAAAAAGTCTACTAATTTGAGGTTCAAAGTAAGTGAAGAGTAATTTACTGAAACTCTTCATCTTATCCATCTCTTTGGCAAAATCTCGTAAAGATAGATCATTATGATTGCGTGAGGGTACTCCACGTTTCCGGAAATAATACTCCATATCTTCCAAATCTCCTTGAATGCATGGCACTATAATTGGTCTCAGCAACATCAAGCACATTTGTGCAAATTTAATTTATTTCAAAGTTTAGTCTGACTCGCTTCATTATTTCTAATAAAAAGAAATGAAAATTTGGTGTAGAGGGACACTCTTGTGTGTGTGTGTGTGTGTGTGTGTGTGTGTGTGTGTGTGTGTGTGTGTGTGTGTGTGTGTGTGTGTGCGTGCGTGCGTGCGTGCGTGCGCGCGCGCGTGTTATGATTTCGCTTGCGCATAGCGTGTACAGAATATCATTTAAATTATCAAATGGCACAGGAACCTGAATTACCATTATTTTCCAATTGTTTCTGCTATAAGAAGTAGTCCACCCAATTAGTGCTTGTGCAATGCAACACCTTATACCATCCTCGGAGCAATCGAAGAAGCTCAATGTTGCACAAACATCCAGCTCTGATTACACTGCAGTAAGCTAATGAAGTTGATTAAGGAGTTCCTACTCCCTTGTTATTTTAGTGTTGTATAAATACATGCACGCACACGCACACACGCAGATACATGTACATGCACACACAGACACACATATATGAGTGCGTGTGTATACGTATGCATGTATGTATGTATGTACGTATGTATGTGTGTATGTATGTATGTATGTATGTATGTATGTATGTATGTATGTAATTTATAGACGAGAATCAGATATTTTCAGTATAGAATACACTTTGTAGTGCTCAAGAGATTTAAACTTTAGCGGGTATAGAAGTAAATGTAAGGATAAGCAAGTTAGAGAGATCAATATACAAAGTATATTAAATACATGAAATACGAATAATGTATATACGTTTACATGCAAAACTGTCCGACTTAGTCAGAATACAAATGATATAAAGAATTAGAGGAATTGAAGAAAAGTATTGCAAATCCAAAAGCTGTTTCTGGGGGCTCAGTGGTCCAAAATAATTTATGCATGAATATATAATCGTCGTTATTATCATACAGAATATACACCGAAAATAAAAAATATAATATTATTTTATATAACTTTCGTCTTTAAATTTTCAACAACAATGAGTCATTTCTAAAAATTGAATTACGTTCGAATCAACATTTATTGTCACGGAGAAAAGAAAGAAAAGTCCACGCCAGACGCAGCAGTGTTTTCCTTGGGGTTCTTTCCAACCGTCGTTACTTGTACAACAGAATAGCTTTAATATTGAATTTATTTCAGAATGCTAACATTAGTTCGTTGAATAGAGTGTTAAATTACATTACCTCCAATCATCAAACGTCATGTAATACGTTTACTTGAAATTTATGAAGTAATTTAAAGCACAGACGTATAAAAACAATATATCTAAACACAAAATTATGTGTGTGAATGAGTGTGTGTGTGTGTGTGTGTGTGTGTGTGTGTGTGTGTGTGTGCGTGTGTGTGTG
>NC_142935.1:74711612-74726612 GCF_046866305.1 Octopus bimaculoides
ACTGACAGAAAGATAGACGCAAATAGGCCAGACATCATACTGAAAGACTTCAGACAAAAATCATGCCTCCTCATTGATATGACTGTCCCAATTGATATAAACGTATCTGTCAAGACCTACCAAAAACTGAGCAAATATAAAGATCTTGAAATAGAAATTAGCAAAATGTGGAATCTGAAGACGAAAACAATACCTATTGTCATAGGTGCCCTGGGAATGACAGCGAAACGGGCTGATTACTACCTAGCTCAGATACCAGGAAACCCCAAAATGGCTGAAGTTCAAAAGATAGTGCTCATGGGAACTGCCCATATCCTACGTAAAATACTGTCTATGTGATCTCAAATTTTAAAGCAAACACATAATTTTCTTATGGTTTCTTAAACATTCACTTGAACAAAACTGTACAAATCCAAATATATGGTACCCTAGGCATAACACCTACATGAACTTCTAGCTTGTTGTCTCTTGAGGTGTCTGGGTGAGACTTGGATCCAACTTGTACAAATGCAAAACAAAAGTCAAACATAAAATAATAATAATAATCCTTTCTACTATAGGCACAAGGCCTGAAATTTGAGAGAGGGAGACAGTCGATTACATCGACCCCCAGTGCATAATTAGTACTATATTTATCGACCCCGAAAGGATGAAAGACAAAGTCGATCTCGGCGGAATTTGAACTCAGAACGTAGCAGCAGACGAAATACCGCTAAGCATTTCATCCGGGGAGCTAACGATTCTGCCAGTTCGCCACCTTCTCTACTACTACTACTACTACTATTACTACTATTACTACTACTACTACTACTACTACTATTACTAATAATAATAATAATAATAATAATAATAATAATAATAATAATAATAATAACAACAATAATAATAATAACAATAATAATAAAAATATGGGCACTGCACACATCCTACGCAAAACACTTTCAATACAGTGACCATAAGAGCATCACAGCAAACCACAGCACATACCCAAGGCACACAGAGCTGCGCTCGGTAGTGAAGTGAAAGCACGTTATAAAAATAAAACTACTGAACAATAATAATAATGATAACAAAATGATGATGATGATGATGATAATAATAATAATAATAATAATAATAATAATAATAATAATAATAATAATAATAATAATAATAATAATAATAATAATGTTGTGACTTGAAGCCACATACACACACACGTATGTGTGTGTGTGCGTGGGTGGGTGTTTGTGTGTATTTGAATAATTTTTAGAAAGGTTCTTGTTAGTCATCATATGTAAAGAAGGATAAAATAAATTATCAATTAAATAAAAAAAAAAGACTCACAAACACAGAATGACTCAAATCTTAGAAAGAACAAATAATTTTTGATTGAAAAAAAATTGACCTTAATACACACACATATACGCATATATATATATATATATATATATATATATATATATATATATATATATATATATATACAGTGTATATAATGCGGTAATTTTGGAGTTGGTCATTCTTCATAATTAATAGATGAAGGGAATGGACGACATAGAAATGGAGGAAATTCTATCTGTGAGAAAGCAAGTAACTAAGTTCAGTTATTCCGTAGAAGGGGCAATTATATTTGTGTATATGTGTGTGTAGTGTGCGTGCGTGTATGAGCATGTATGTGTGTGTGCCTGTGTGTATGTACGTTCCTTTTTTTATATTCCTTTTTATGTATTATAAATTCTATTTTATTCCACCCGAAAAGGTTAAATGCAATGTTGATTACCAACTTAGAGCATAGGAAGCTAAAACCATTTTCCTAACGTATTTTAGATAATGCTCAAAGGATTCTGGCCTTATGCATACTTAATACATATATAAATGCATACATTCATACATACATACATACATACATACATACATACATACATACATACATACATACATACATACATACATACATACATACATTCAGACGGAGGCAGAAGCACCAAACTAACACAGTGCTTCTTTATAGACGATTTGAAAGTACGTAGTAAATGACAAAAGTATGAATGAGACATTCTCGAAGGGTATAGGTGAGGAGTTTGGCCTGGGTAAATATGCTGATATCAGTCTAAAACAAAGAATTACAAGCCATCTACCGATATTTCTATTAATGGCCTATTTATCACATATCAGAAGACGAATGCTAGAAGTAGCTAGTGATGTATGATAATATTTGCTATAAGGGTAACAAGGCCTATGGAAAAAGGGAATATGATACCAATATAAAAAAAATTGTTATAGTATGAACGGTGAGTGTTTGAAGTAAAAGGGAATTCCGTAAAGAACACATTTGGTTCTGTAGGTCACCATCATCCAAATCATCTTTATGAGTAAAGAATATATCCCAGGCACATTGCCGTTTATGGTGTCCCATTTCTTTGTGCAGCTACTTGTAGCATCTCCATGATCCCCTCCTACCCTTATCATTAGGATCATAATTAACAAAGATTGCAGATATATATCTCTGTAAGTGCCAAGTCTTTAGCCATACATTTCAGTCAAAAGCGTGTGTGTGTGAGTGTGTGTGCAAGAGAGAGAGAGGGAGAGAGAATGGGGTGTGTGCGCACCTGTGAATGTATATATGATTTGCTTTTAATCTTTATAATTTTCAGCTGATTTCACAAACATAATTATTGTTTTAAGCAAATAATTATTTTGTATTGCTTTCCATTACAATTTGTATGTAATAAAACACAACATAAAATACATCTGATGTTATTGTATTGCGGGTACACCTGAAACCGCACACAATTTTTACAATATTATAAATGTCATTCAGTGAATCTTCAAACGATTAACATATGATTATCATACTAAAATATACTTTACTTCATAAAACGGATTGTGTGGAAAACATTTTATATAAAATGTAATTTGATGTCACTTGGAGTGGAAATCGAAGCCACATCCCCCCGAACGTTTCTGTATATTAGAATTATGTTGCTGGAATTACACAGATTCTCAGTCTATTTCCATCCTCTGTTTTTGGCGAATTAATCATTATCCAATTTCTTCACATAAATTTTATAAATGTCGCTCAGAAATTATACCCAGAATTAAATAGTAAACGACATTGTCACCCGAAATCATTTCTACAGGGTCGATTCTTGATAGAAATTGAAAGCTGTATGCAAGCCTTTAAAGTACAAGACAATATGTATTATTTCCACTCTACCTAAAGCAGTTTCATGTAAGATACTAAGTGCATTGACCATGTATTGTGGTACAACGGTAGTATCTAAAGAAGAAATGGCAACACTTAAACGACCTGGTATCATGCTACAGTCCTCATTATGGCATTCTATATATATAGTTTCGACAAAACAATCTGAAAAAGCTTCTATTAAGTCACTATTTGGTATACCTAATTGCACTCTACTTTTAAAAAGAAAGAGATTATTTGAAATAACCTGAACGAAAAAAACATAGCCATAGTTGTAATGCTAACAAGGCCAATAACTTAGCAACACTCGAAGAAAGAATAAACCACTTAAGACTGCGCAAACCTGTCTTACACAGTCTTAAACCGGCCACATATTGAGGCAAACTAACCTCGTTACATAACGTTAGGTGTGGTATTACATTACTTTCAGGATCCGGTGCTAAGTGCTTGCATGGTTAATTATTTTCGAGGAAGGAATAAACTTCTGTTATTCTCCATTTCTTGTGGACATGCGGGGCAAAATTGCAGACTAATGGTAATCCGAATTTATTATACACATCCGATTCCAAATTAAGCTATTACTCTTCACCTACATCCCATAATAAGAAATTTCCTGTTGCAGACAATAATCTGCGGAGAAAAATGATCTGACCTGATCTCACCGGCGAACGTAAGATATCTTCTGTAGCCAAACAATAAAACATTTATTTCATTGACGCTCGAATAAAAATTCATGATTTAAAAAGTCCAATTACATTTCTCATTCTTGATATAACTGATATAAATTTACGCAAGCCGATTGTAGAAACCGAACCAATGGAAAGCATTCTGATTGGAATGAGGATGTGATCCAGTTTCAGTTCCCAGTTGAAGTCATTCATTTTATTTATACCATCACTGAATGTTACATCAACTCATTTCCTTTTACTAAAAATGTAAGACTTTGAATCTAATGAAGAGTAACCAATATTTACATGAAACTTGTTTTCGGAAATGCTGTATTACGCTCATGTATCATAGGAAGTAATAAATAACTAAGCTGGACTGGAAGAAAATCAGATTACATGCATTGCCGTATTTTAGTCAGATTTCTTTGCATTTTGCATTCATATCATGCTAAGGTCGATTTGACCTTTTATTCATCCGAGTTAAGTACACAGTCGATTTAATCGCCTGTATAATACTCAACTAACCCTTTAATCTTGTATGTAATAAATATCTATTATAGATTTATTGTTCAGACGGGGTGGTTATGTTATTAATATATAGTGCATTTAAGGCGGTGAGTTGGCAGAAACGCTAGCACGCTGGGCGAAATACTTAGCGGTATTTCGTCTGTCTTTATGTTCTGGGTTCAAATTCCGCCGAAGTCGACTTTGCCTTTCTTCCTTTCGGGGTCGATAAATTAAGTACCAGTTGCGTACTGGGGTCGATCTAATCTGCTCGCGATATCAACGAAACGCTTGGTGAGGAAATCACCAGTGAGTGGTCAGCTCGAAAATGCTTTAAACGATTTCGCAGTGAAGACCTAAGCATGGAAGATCGTGACCGTAGTGGACACCCATCTGTCATCGATGTCGGTCAATTAAAGATTGTCATTGAGAAAGATATAAGTAAAATCACTCGAGAACTGGCAAAAGAAGTTAGCCAGAAAACTGCCTGCAACCATTTGCATGCAATCGGAAAATCAAAAAAGCTAGACAAATGGGAACCGCACGATTTGAATGAAAATCAGAAAATGCACAGATATGAAAATTTCTCGTTGATTCTGCTCCGTAACCAGACCGATTCAGTTCTCGACTGTACTGTAACTTGCGATGAAAAGTGGATTCTGTACAATAATAATAATAATAAAACGTTCTTCGCAGTGGTTGGACAAAAATAAAGCACCGAAAACCTTCCCTAAACCCGATTCGTCAAAAAGAAGGTTATGGTGACTGTTTGGTGGTGTACTGCAGTACTCATCCACTATAACTTCTTAAAACTCGGGAAAACCATTACTGCAGAAACATATTGCCATGAAATTGCCAAAATGAACGAAAAACTGCTACTTCTCCGTCCCAGATTGGTGAACAGAAGAGAGCCAATCCTTCTTCATGACAAAGCTCGACCATACCTTTCACTAATGACGATCCAGAATTTGAGGGAACTTGGCTACGAAGTTCTTCCCCACCCAGCTTATTCCGTAGACCTTTCTCCTACCGACTACCACTTTTTCAAGCACCTTGATGGTTTTCTGCGAGAGGAGAAAATCAAAGGAGTTCAAAAACCAAACCGACGCTGAAAGTGCGTTCAAAGAGTTCATCCAGAACTCCAGATTTTTATGTTACCGGAATAAACAAACTTATAACTCGTTGGCAAATATGTGTTGATTGTAATGGTACTTACATTGATGAACAAAATTTTCGCATTGTTAAAATATATTGTGATGAATTTCATGTTTCAAAACGTTGCTTACTTTTTACTCAGTCGGATAGAAGTAGTTGTTTTGGTTGTTGTTGTTGTTGTTGTCCAACTCTCATTGAGTAGACATTTGATCAAATATCCCATTTTTTTCAGAGTATCTATATTTTTCAATATGTCATTCCTTTTTTTAAGATGGTAGTGTATGAATTGAGGTAGATTTGGTTGCTGTTGCTACAGAATATCACTAATGTCATTGGTTTTGATAACCAGCGAAATAATGTTTTCGTTCTTGAACTTCATTTTTCTAATATCTGTTTCCTTCTTTCTGACAAAGTTTGAAAATAAGGAACAAATTGTCCTGTCACTGTTATAATCGTAACCAAATAGGTTACGGTAATTTTAAAATAAAGTAAAGAATACACTTATAACTGCATAAAAGAACCCCCAATTAAAAAAGATCTTTGAACTTTGACCTTTTATTCACATTCTTCTTTCATTCCCGTTTCCCATTGGTGTCCAAAGAAGTTCAATAATCTAAATCTTGATTTTCAGGTTTCCTTAATCAGTGAATATATTTTCATCCTCAAATATTTTTCTATTGTTTTACTTCCAAAATCCTTCATAACTGCTTTGTATTAAATAAATTCCTTATTAGATAAAACAATTAAGAATGTTTATATCATTGGATAAATTTATATTATGTATTCGCTTATAATACATTCGAATTACAGAAATCCTATACATATTTTCCCGACCTCCACGAAAAGATGGCTGTCGTGAAGAAACCATTATTTTTGTACGTGGTTGCTATGTTACGATATTAATCTTGATAATCAATACTTAGTTATGTTCAATGCTGCTAAATAAGAGACAAGTTATCGGCGTATACGATTGTAACATGGTTTCTATTCTCTCATGTGATGTATTGGCTACGACTGAATAGTCATGTAGCGGTCGTTTACGTATTACAATCAGCATTATTGACTTAAACCACCGAGATTAATTTGCTGCTAGAAATAGCAATAAATTTCTTCAATCCTTACCACACCATATTATGATAAGATGATTACATTATTCATTTGTTCCCCGTCTCTCTTCACTACTATGATGCTACCATCAATACTCTCTTCTAACCACATCTTGTACATTTATCCTTTTCTCTCAACCCATGCTCATACTGTATTTCTACATATGTAGCTGGGTTGACTTGAGACTATATTCTATCTTATAGTTACCTTCTATCATGATAATATTTGTAATCACTTATATCTATCTCTATCAAAAATGAAAATCGTACCTACTCTCACTTACAGATTATATTCATTTGCTTGTATACTTCAAGTGTTATTAGAAGTTTACATTGTTGGATTGTAAATGTAACCCAAGTCATTGTTAGTGACAATACGTGTTAATCTTCAATGAACGATATCAAGGTCAGAAAATGGAACGACAAATATCTTTCGTATTGTTTGTTTTATACCTACCAAAGCAACCTTGTTAGTTCTAGTTGACTGCAATATGTCTAATAATTTCTTAATGCGCAGCTCTAATTTAAACGTAGATGATTGAAGGAGTGCTAAAGACCAGGTCAGATGTGCTACCAGATAAGATCAAATAGGGTCTCTTCTTTGCATTAGATTCTTTCTGTCAAACAATGAAGTTCTGAAAGCCTTGGCTGGGATGGCTTGTTTAAAGAAAAAAAAAACTCACTGTGTACCGGAGAAGATGTCAAACCAATTTCCCTTGAAATGATAAAGCCTGTCATCGGACAAAAGGAAGCAAATAAAATCTTTGATATTCTTGTCTTCAATAACGTCATTGCAAAGGGATGAGCTTTCCTTATCTAGTTGGTAAACGAGATGAAATGATTTTCATTACTCTCAACACGTATGAAACGACTAACGTCTCAGACATGAACCAATTAATCCTGTCTATCCGATGCCTGCTTGATGATGCCTTAAAAGATAAATTGCTTTGTGAACCAATGATAATCACTATCAAAGATGTTGGTATTTTCTGTCTCCTTCATAATTGTTTTGAACGTAATAAGTCTTTTTGATCATGCAAGTGTCTATGTGTAATGACGGTGAATCAATTATGATTGAACCCAATTCTAGTTTTACAGCTCTGGCAATGGAGAGAATACATCACAATAGACAATTTCAGTGAATTCTTTACCGACCAATTTCCAGAGATTACGTATATTATAATTAAAACTGCATATTTAATTCGACGCAAAGATCTCAGTCATAGAAGTTCTAATTATTTCCGTTAGGAATTAAAAAGTAAACAGCAATTTCTGCTTTTTCGTACTGACGGGTATTGGCTATCACGGGACTAAGTTTTGTACTGAATCGAAATTATGCTTGAGGATAGTGTTACTTCTCTCTGAAAACATATAAACGATAAGGCAGAAAAGTCTGAGAACCATAAATTAAACATGTTGCCTAATGGTCAGACACGTGCAAGTTTTTGGATAACTTCAACATAGTTATGGAGAGGCCAAAATCATGTAGACTACTATATCTTGATAAGATTTGAGAATCAACGATAAAGGTTCCATTTTAGAATGCCAAACTTTAAAATGAACATTTCTCTTCGTTTCTCTTGATTGTCAAAAACCATTAGAGAATAGTTGGGGATCGATCCATCGTTGAAAGAAGGAATAATTAAATATATGTCGGAGTTTCAGAATACGTGGAAGAAATGCCTTGAAAAGCGGCTACAAGAAAAACAAAGTAACAGAGCCAGCAAACATATTTTCCAATTCCTTTCAATGATAGACATCTGGCTAAAGTAGCTAACTGTATAACCTCAATTTCAAAGATGGTATAAGACTCCTTATTTCTGATCTATATTTTCTTCTAAACTGCATATCAAAAATAATTAACCGAATGGAATCGAACGAATTATGACATAACATTGACGCGCTGACAAGTACTAAACTAAACACAGAGAATCTAGGCGAAACTATGAAACAAGAGCCAAATGCTGTTTCTTTTAACTTTATGGAAGCCACACTCATATTTGAAGTTTAACATGCGATGATTGTTGCTCTCTTGAAGATGCTTGTTAACTGACTACATTTCTTTACGTGATCCATTTTTATTTATTTGTCTATTCATTTCGCTTTCCACAAATTCAAATTAAACTTCATCTGCCTTTATATCACAATTTAAGGAGGTGTGCTGGCCGATTCGACTAGTTATCAAAGGGGTGCTCACTCAGTAAAAGGCTGGGAAATGCTATTTTACAATAACAAATCATGTGAAGACCAGATCTGTTAGAATAATGTAAACACTATGGTTCTACCGTTTATTTTAAAGACTCGTGATAAGAGATATATGAAATTCTTTCAGTTACTGTTCTAAAATTTAGAGAAAAGATTTAGTGTAAATATTTTAAAAGGCGCACCAATTTGAGAATATGCTGTAACACTGCAGTTTTATGGTGGCTTCAGTAAAGCAATGTTTTCATTTTTGACTTTGTAACACAGCAGAAATCATATAAAAAATACTGGCTTTCTTCATATAGATATTAAAATACCACTAGAAATTTTACTTTAATGTTTGCCAATGGTTGTACTCTTTAATGAGATTCTTTTATATGTAACTGAAGTTGTTGTTTAGGTTTGAATCAGCCTTGTTCAAGAATACTTAAGATCAATTATGTCGATCCCATCTTTTTGTATATACAATGGTTATATACACCATAATGTCTCTTCAGGATTTATGAGTAGAATCGTTTGTTGTAGTGGCTCTCAAACGATGCACCTGAATGAGCATATTAATGTGCTGCAGATTCATTAAAAGTTTAAACCCTCTTGAAAATCTTTACTAATGCGTGAATGTCATTAACAATTTTGTTACTAACATTTATGATTAATAAAACAGAATGATGGTTTGCGCTAATTCTTCTAAAATTTAATATAAAACCAGTTTTGTTTTTAACACCTATGCAAAGAAAGTATTTTTGATGTGATCTCCGCTGTACCACAAAATCAAAAGGTAGAGCCGCTGCTGGAATAACCTGAAAATCGTAACAATCTTCTGTACTTTTCATATGGTGTGACTCTTCACTATTTTAAGATGCAAAGTTACAGCTTAATCTCTCACTCAAAGTGTACTTTGAGATGCTTGTATTAAATATTTACATTGGATTTCAGAGCAGTAATTAAATCAAAGTATTTCATATTTGTCTTGCTGTGGCTCTTGTTGTGATTCTTTAAACTGTAAAGCTTTGGTGTTTACATTATACCAGCAGATATAATCACCATGAGAGAAAGAGAGAGAAAGAGAGACAGAGGGTAGAAGTGAATATATATCTACAGTGTTGTTTTTGCTGCTTTTTATATTTTTTTCAATAGCTTCTGAGTGCTCGTTTTTCTTTTCAAATTTATAACCAAATCTTCCTGAAATCATTCCCAGCAAGGCTTCGAACTAATTTTTTTAACACCCACGATTACAAAACAGTGTTCTAGAAAAACTGTTTGATTAAATAGTTTGATTATTATTTTGAAGGCATGTAAAAATCTAAAAGTGGCATTCGACATGTTTATGAGACTTTTAGTGGATAGTATATGTTATGCGTCTACACTCTACGTTCGAGGGATACGATATTTTTTATTTTACTGATACACTCTTTCACATCATTAAAGATCAACCATTAAAGATCCCGGTGTATAGTTGTAGCATTATTTTGTTACTTTGTTGTAAGCTTAGAGCTTACTTTCTAGGATGTGTTACTCACAAATTATATTCTTATCTTATATGTTATATTGGATTTCATTTATGGCTGGCCTGTTCCAATATCATTTTTAGTATATCATATCAAACTATCAGTATGTTTCACTTACCACATTACAGTTACCATGGAATTTTGGAATTGAAAAATGTTTGTTTTGAAAATTTATTTATCTGGTCAATCATAGATATATATTTTTTTTTTTTACTGTAGCTACTTATGCAGTTTCTGTTCATGAATTCTGACCTCAATTAAAAGGAAAGCAGTTTTTATTTGTTCGTGTTTTTAGTCGAGTTCGTTTGTCATTTATTTCAATACTATTCTATTTTCAGAAATCTATTTTATTTTCAGAAATCCATAATTATTTGACTTCGTGCTCAGTATATATTTCCATATCCTCCTTTTAAATGTTGCACTCTAAATTCTGTAGATAATTTTTCTGTTTTATTTTTTTAAATACTTTTAACAAATTTATTGTTGTGATTGTTGTCATCGTTACTGCTGCTACTGTCGTTGATGTTGTTGTAATAACAAAATGTATTCGAGATCTCTGCGTAAGATTTTGCTTATTAGTATATCTAAATAAATGTTTCATTGTTATTATCTGTTATTTACCTTTTGTTAATCTAGCCAAAACGCATAGGGGCTTCTTAGCCCTTTTGGTTCTTGTCCATTTGAAACAAAATTTGAATTATACTCTATCATTTCTTTGCCCGTTATACAAATGTATAGGGTGATGATTTCTTTAAGAAACAGACAACTAAACAAAAAAATAGGAGATGATTTTGAAAGGAGAATGGAACCTATATTGAGTCTCTCCTCTGATGTCAATCAATGAATGAATACTTCGACCTCTTTAAAGTACAAAATCAAAAAATTGCACCAGTGTTACTGCAACGATCGGTTCATCAGCAGCAACAACAATAACATTAACAAGTACAACTACCACAGTAACATTCCTAACAAAGATGAATGTCAATGACCTGTCAAATTCTACCGCAAGAGTTGGAGGTGTCGACAAGAGTAATAATGCAACAACAGCAGCGGAAGCAGTAATAATAATTCAAAAACCAAGATCGAGCGTGCTGTTAACATGACAACCATTCATCATCATCAGAACCACCACCACCGCAGTAACAGTAGCTTCAACAATAATAACAACAGCAGTATAAATAACAAGGAAGGCGAGGAAATATGTGGCAACGCGGTAAGTACCACCATCAGCACGTCATCGCCGTTTCGATAGCTGAAAATTAAATGGTTATGCTACGATGACTAATAATTCTAATAATGCCACTGCTACAACTATTTCCAATGTGACTGCTTACTAGCAACACCAGATCACATCAGCAGGCGTGGCAACTGATATCATTCAGATCTCTTTGGCAGCTAAACCTACCAATTTAAAATACCTAATAAATACCAAATAAAAATCAGCCAACGAGGAGTTACATTATAAGTGACCGAACGACTTATGGAAAAGACTTCTACTAGAACTATACTTTGCAAGTGTATGTTGGTCGAAAACCATCACGAGAAAATAACGATGCATGTCCAAGAAGAAAGGTGTTTGCGATGAATATAAGCGGATATGAAGTTAATCACTAAGATCCAATAATTCTGAACTTTTCAAGAGAAATTTCTCATCGAATCCTTCAAAGCAAAGCATTCCATTGCTCTCTGTAGAAGTAAGGAATTTGTCCTTGTTTCTACTTATTTGGGAAGGCAGCTAATGAGATTAAAGATACCCAGAATGCAACCAGAGCTGAACATTTGGTATGTGCCTTCTCTCAGAGAAAAGTGAAACTCTCCTAAACGTTAGAATCTTTTCAAAAGAAATGATTCAGAATCGAAATGAAAGTTCTATTATAGGTGAAACCTGGAAAAGATCCAGTGGAATGGGGAAGAATTCTATGTTCCAGCGGGGGGCAGAAGGCCTAAAGCCTTACATGTATGGTGATGCCAAGGCCCTGAAAATTTTCAGCATTATTAGCAACAATATGGGGAACAATGTTGCTAAAATCTGAAACAGAATCTCCCAAAACCAATTTTAAAAATCCATAGCTTTTATCAATCAAATCATTTAAACTAGAACGGAGAGGCTGAAAATTAGAAAACTGTCCCATAAACAGATGGTGAAAAGGCTAAAAATAAAGAACAAAACAATTCTGCCCTCACAAAATGCAGCAGGGAGATTTGAAGGTAGTAGACTTGAAGATAACATAATGTCAACATCAACTCCACCGACACTTATACAACCAACACCACCTCAGAAACATGAGCACCACCATAACATGAGCGCTACCACAACATGAGCACCACCAGAAAACATGAGCAAGCACCACAATAAATACAACACAATCCACACTCAAATCAGCAACACCCGCAAAGAAACTTCACAAACTACGCTGTTATATACATAAACAACAAAGAATTAATGAACCAAAAATCATCACCACACAAGCATTATATGCAATAACTATATCTATCGCACTAACATATAACATAAAACATGCATACAGATCCTAAAATAAACACAAGAGGCTTACCACACGCTAAATATATCCTAATGAAATAGGAGATATCCGATGGACAATATAAATTTACTGGTAAGAACAACCACACCTAATCGAAAGGACGGATCATTTATCATTCCACAGGAATAAGGCTTGAAATAAAGTTCTTCTCAGTTTCCTCTATTCATCCAACAAGTTCTTATTAAGAATAGGCAGTGTAAGTGCATGAGGCCTGGGTCACCTCATAAATAAGGGCCGCCTGCTCAACGACCTCACATCACCAGACATAAATGTCTGTGTCCATCAGCGACACTGGATTTTCCAAGGCATGAAACCTCGCACCAAACTTTGCAAACAGTAAGTTTTATTCATCTCCAAGTTGACCAGGGTTGGGTGGAGTAGTCATTGAGTTGTTTCGGAAAGATCTTGATCTTGCAATGCGAACTGTCTTCCTGGACACAGAGAGTAAGTCGAGGGTGTATGAAGTGACCAGCAGCAATTGCCATACTGCCCAATTTGTAACCGCTTACGTCCCGGCAGCAGCCGCGCAGCCAGATGTCTTTAGGCGTCGAAAGTTATCCTGAGAACATTCCGTTCTTTGGTGCTAGTGAGAGATTGCGACAATTATGTGAGGGGAAGAACCTATAAGAGTGGTATGTGCAAAATCCTCACAAACGTATTCAGGCGTTTCCAAATGTGTCATTGTAAGTGCTAACAAGTTCCACCTGGTCATGCAGAACGTATCTGAATAGATAATTTTGTGTGTCAATAGATAGGGATAATGTAAAGGTAAAAGAATAGGATAAAAAAAAGTTATAGAATGAAGATAGAGAAAAAAGGCATGTACCGTATGGAACGTTATAGTGTCTCTTCTGCTTGTGAAAGAGACAAAAATATTAGAATGCATTAGGTTGCGGGCAGACAGCTATCGAAAACTCCAGTTATGGCATTTAGATAGGTTCTACTCTCCAGCAAGTTCTTCACGGTAAGCAACTTTTCTGTATTGCAGAACATACATAAATATATGTATATATATATATATGTATACATATATATGTGTATACATATATATGGTATTTATGGTATTTTAAATTGGTAAGTTTAGCTGCCAAAGAGATCTGGATGATATCAGATGCCACGCCTGCTGATGTGATCTGGTGTTGCTAGTAAGCAGTCACATTGGAAATAGTTATAGCAGTGGCATTATTAGAATTATTAGTCATCGTAGCATAACCATTTAATTTTCAGCTATCGAATTCTAAATGTTTTAGGTATTTTGCAAAAGGCTTTAATAATATTAATGATGGTTATCTTTGGTTTATTTTACCATTTGGTAAAAATGTTAAGTCGAATTTGGTAGCTCAGTTTAGGGAGGTAATTAGTAAACATTTCCCTGCAAATTCACGTTACGGTAAAATTATTAATACGCATAGTGTTAGGTTTGGTTTTTCCAATACTAAGAACCTAGAGCAGATTATTGCAGCACATAATTCTAAAGTTCTTAAGACAGGCATGAATGGAATGAATAGGGATGATGAGGACCCTCACTTAGGTAATAATATTATAGGTTCTAAGATTGAGGTAACTGAAATTAATCCCAGGAGGTTAAAGTTTGAGGGTCCGAACGTGAGATTAAGGAATATAGTGTATCAGTGTAAGGTTAAGAGTGATACAGATGTTAGTGTTTATGTGGGTTGTTCTTCGGATAAGATTTGTCGGAGAATTTCTTGTCACTTTAATACGTTTAGAGATAGGAGTAAAATAGCTAGTACTAGTCTTAGTAGGTTTATTTCGGGGTTAAAAGAACAAAATAAGAACTTTTCGTTAGAATAGTCTATTATTGGGAGGAGTTTCCCATACGATAAGGGTAGGAGGTATTGCAACTTGTGCAATCTTGAGTTGTTTTTTATTCTATTTTCAAAGCATAAACTAATTAATAAACTAACATATAATGGGTTCAGATGTGTTCACGTTCGCAAACATACTTATTTTTGGTTTAGACAATTTCATTGTTTATTTTCTCCTATAGCTGAAATTTGTTATGATCGGGTATTAAGGTCTGGGTTTTAGTATTTTTAGTTCTGCTATTGCTATATTTATTTATTCGTACATCCGTTCATATACATGTTCAAGTGTATATACATATGC